>NC_134540.1:128594851-128674851 GCF_050624435.1 Tenrec ecaudatus
AGAAACTCTAGAGGGCTTCAGACCTCATGTTCTTTTACACACGCACACACACATTCACACATGCAAACACACTTGCAGAGTCTCTGGAGTGCTTCTGACTTCGTGTCCTTTTTACACACACACACACACACACACTTTCACACACACACATAGACACACCCAAGCAGAATTTCTAGAAGGCTTCTGAATTCTTGTCCTTTATACACATACACACACAGACACGATTGTAGAATTTCTGGAGGGCTTCGGACTTCGTGTCCTTTTTACACACACACACACTCCCTCACACCAAAACTCATAATTTTGCAGAATTCCTACAGGTCTTCTGACTTCCTGTCCTTTTTACACACACACACACACACACACACACACACACATAGATGCATCCTTGCAGAATTTCTGGATGGCTTCTGACTTTTATCCATTTTAAACAAACACACTCACACGCACACACACACACACACACACACACACTTGCCGAATCTCTGGATGACTTCTGACTTCATGTCTTTTTAACACAACACACTCACCTTTGCAGAATCTCGAGAGTGCTTCTGAATTTGTGTCCTTTTTACACAAACACATGCACACACACAAACACACCCTTGAAGAATCTCTGGAAGCCTTCTGACTTCATAACATTTTACACACACATACACTCACGCAAGAATCTTTGCAGAATACCTGGAGTACTTCTGACTTCGTTTCCTTTTTACACACACACACTCACACATCCTTGCAGAATTCCTGGATGGCTTCATGCTTTGTGTCCTTTTTAAACACACACACACACCCTTGCAGATACTCTAGAGGGCTTCGGACTTCGTGTTCTTTTTACACAAGCACACACACACATACACACATACACGCACACTTGCAGAATCTCTGGAGTACTTCTGACTTAGTGTCCTTTTTACACACACACACACTCACACACGTTCACACACACACATAGACACACCCTAGCAAAATTTCTAGAAGGCTTCTGAATTCTTGTCCTTTTTACACACACACACACACACACACACACACACACACATAGATGCATCCTTGCAGAATTTCTGGATGGCTTCTGACTTTTTCCCTTTTTAAAAACACACACACACACACTTGCCGAATCTCTGGATGATTTCTGACTTCATGTCTTTTTAACACAACACACTCACCGTTGCAGAATCTCTAGAGGGCTTCTGAATTTGTGTCCTTTTTACACAAAGACACGCACACACACCCACACACACACACACACCCTTGAAGAATCTCTGGAGGCCTTCTGAGTTCATAACTTTTTACACACACATACACTCAGAAACGCACCTTTGCAGAATCTCTGGAGTACTTCTGACTTCTTTTCCTTTTTACACACACACACACACACACACACACACAAAGACACAGCCTTGCAGAATATCTAGAGTGCTTCTGACTTGGTGTCCTTTATACACACTCACACACATACACCCTTCCAGAATCTCTACAAGGATTCTGAATTCGTGTCCTTTGTAAACACACACACACACACACACACACACCCATAGAGTCATCCTTGCAGAATTTCTGGATGGCTTCTGACTATTTTCTTTTTAAACACACACACACACCTTTGCAGAAACTCTAGAGGGCTTCGAACTTCGTGTTCTTTTTACATACGCACACACACACACATACACACATGCAAGCACACTTGCAGAGTCTCTGGAGTGCTTCTGACATCGTGTCCTTTTTACACACACACTCAAACACGTTCACCACACACACATAGACACACCCTAGCAGAATTTCTAGAAGGCTTCTGAATTCTTGTCCTTTTTACGCATACACACACAGACACGCTTGTAGAATCTCTGGAGGGCTTCTGACTTCGTGTCCTTTTTACACACACACACACACACACTCCCTCAAACAGATACTCATACCTTTGCTGAATTCCTAGAGGGCTTCTGACTTCCTGTCCTTTTTAAACACACACACACACACACACACACACACACACTTGCCGAATCTCTGGATGACTTCTGACTTCATGTCTTTTTAACACAACACACTCACCGTTGAAGAATCTCTAGAGGGCTTCAGATTTTGTGTACTTTTTACACAAACACACGCACACACACACACAAACACACACCCTTGAAGAATCTCTGGAGGCCTTTTGAATTCTTAACATTTTACACACACATACACTCACACAAGCACGTTTGCAGAATCTCTGAAGGACTTCTGACTTCGTGACCTTTTTACACACACACATACACACACATACGAACACCCATTCAGAATCTATGCAGTGTTTGTGACTTCATGTGTCCTTTTTGCACACAGCACATAAACACACACACCCTTGCAGAATCTCTTGAGGGTTTCTGACGTCATGTCCTTGTTACACACACACATTTTCAGAATCTCTGGAGGGCTTCTGACTCCGTGTCCTTTTTAAACTCACACAAATTCACACACACACACACACACAAACACACACCCTCACACAGATACCCATACCTTTGCAGAATTCCTAGAGGGATTCTGACTTCCTGTCCTTTTTACACACACACACACACACACACACATAGATGCATCCTTGCAGAATTTCTGGATGGCTTCTGACTTTTTTCCTTTTTAAACACACACACACACACACACACATTTGCCGAATCTCTGGATGATTTCTGACTTCATGTCTTTTTATTACAACACACTCACCATTGCTGAATCTCTAGAGGGCTTCTGACTTTGTGTCCTTTTTACACAAACACACGCACACACAAACACACATACACACACCCTTGAAGAATCTCTGGAGGCCTTCTGACTTCCTAACTTTTTACACACACATACACTCACACAAGCACCTTTGCAGAATCTCTGGAGTACTTCTGACTTCGTTTCCTTTTTACACACACACACACACACACACACACTGATACGCATACCGTTGCAAAATTCATAGAGGGCTTCTTACCTTGTGTCCTTTTTACACACACACACTCACACATCCTTGCAGAATTCCTGGATGGCTTCATACTTTATGTCCTTTTTAAATACACACACACACACACATCTTTGAAAAACTCTAAAGGGCTTCGCACTTCGTGTTTTTTTACACATGCACACACACACACACATGCACCCTCCCTTGCAGAGTCTCTGGAGTGCTTCTGATTTCGTGTCGTTTTTACACACAAACACACGCACACACACACACACACACACACCCTCAAAGAATCTCTGGAGGCCTTCTGATTTCATAACTTTTTATACACACATACACTCACACAAGCACCTTTGCAGAATCTCTGGAGTACTTCTGACTTCGTTTCCTTTTTACACACACACACACACACACGCACACACACACACTCCCTCACTCTCACACTCATAACTTTGCAGCAACCAAGAAGGCTTTTAACTTCATGTCCTTTTTACACACACACACACACACACAAACACAGAGACAAAACCTTGTAGAATCTCTTGAGGGTTTCTGACGTCATGTCCTTATTACACACACATACTCTTGAAGAATCTCTGGAGGGCTTCTGACATCGTGTCCTTTTTACGCACACACACACGCACGCACACACACACACACACACACACTCCCTCACACTGATACCCATGCCTTTGCAGAATTCCTAGAGGGCTTCTGACTTCCTCTCCTTTTTACACACACACACACATAGAGGCATCCTTGCAGAATTTCTGGATGGCTTCTGACTTTTTTCCTTTTTAAACACACACACACACACACACACACACACACACACACTTGCCGAATCTCTGGATGACTTATGACTTCATAACTTTTTATACACACATACACACAGAGACACGCTTGTAGAATCTCTGGAGGGATTCTGACTTCGTGTCCTTTTTACACACACACACTCCCTCACTCAGATACTGATACTTTTGCAGAATTCCTAGAGGGCTTCTGACTTCCTGTCCTTTTTACACACACACACACACACACACACACACTCATAGATGCATCCTTGCAGAATTTCTGGATAGCTTCTGACTTTTTTCCTTTTTAAGCACACACACAAACACACACACCCTTGCCGAATCTCTGGATGACTTCTGACTTCATGTCTTTTTAACACAACACACTCACCGTTGCAGAATCTCTAGAGGGCTTCTGACTTTGTGTCCTTTTTACACAAACACACACACACACCCTTGAAGAATCTATGGAGTCCTTCTGACTTCATAACTTTATACACACACATTCACTCACACAAGCAACTTTGCAGAAACTCTGAAGGACTTCTGACTTTGTGAGCTTTTTACACACACACACACACACACAAATACACACACCCTTTCAGAATCTATGGAGTGTTTCTGACTTCATGTGTCCTTTTTACACACACACAAACAGACACACACACACACCCTTGCAGAATCTCTTGAGGGTATCTGACGTCATGTCCTTGTTACACAAACACATTTTCAGAATCTCTGGAGGGCTTCTGATTCCGTGTCCTTTTTAAACACACACACATTCACACACACACACACACACACCCTCACACTGATACGCATACCATTGCAAAATTCCTAGAGGGCTTCTTATTTTGTGTCCTTTTTACACACACACACACACACACACACACACACATAGATGCATCCTTGCAGAATTTCTGGATGGCTTCTGACTTTTTTTCTTTTTAAACACACACACACACACACACCCTTGCCGAATCTCTGGATGACTTCATACTTCATGTCCTTTTAACACAACACACACACCGTTGCAGAATCTCTAGAGGACTTCTAACTTTGTGTCCTTTTTACAGAAACACACACACACACACACACACACCCTTGAAGAATCTCTAGAGGCCTTCTGAATTCATAACTTTTTACACACACATACACTCACACAAGCACCTTTGCAGAATCTCTGGATGACTTCTTACTTCGTGACCTTTACACACACACACACACACACACACACACACATACATACATACACCCTTTCGGAATCTATACAGTGTTTCTGACTTCATGTGTCCCTTTTACAAACACACGCATACACACACACACACACACACACACCCTTGCAGAAACTCCAGCGGGCTTCTGACTTCGTGTTCTTTTTACACACGCACACACACACACATACACACATGCACGCACACTTGCAGAGTCTCTGGAGTGCTACTGACTTTGTGTCGTTTTTACACACACACACACTCACACACGTTCACACACACACACATAGACACACCCTAGCAGAATTTCGAAAAGGCTTCTGAATGCTTGTCCTTTTTACACATGCACACACAGACACGCTTGTAGAATCGCTGGAGGGCTTCTGACTTCTTGTCCTTTTTACACACACACACACTCCTTCACACCGACACTCATAACTTTGCAGAATTCCTAGAGGGCTTCTGACTTCCTGTCCTTTTTACACACACACACACGCACACATAGATGCATCCTTGCAGAATTTCTGGATGGCTTCTGACTTTTTTCCATTTTAAACACACACACACACTCACACGCACACACACACACACACACACTTGCCAAGTCTCTGGATGACTTCTGAATTCATGTCTTTTTAACACAACACACTCACCTTTGCAGAATCTCGAGAATGCTTCTGAATTTGTGTCCTTTTTACACAAACACACGCACACACACACAAACACACCCTTGAAGAATCTCTGGAGGCTTCTGACTTCATAACTTTTTACACACACATACAGTCACACAAGCACCTTTCCAGAATCTCTGGAGTACTTCTGACTTCGTTTCCTTTATACACACACACACATACAAAGACAAACCCTTGCAGGATCTCTAGAGTGCTTCTGACTTGGTGTCCTTTATACACAAACACACACATACACCCTTCCAGAATCTCTACAAGGATTCTGAATTCTTGTCCTTTTTACACACACACACACACACACACACACACACTCATAGATGCATGCTTGCAGAATTTCTGGATGGCTTCTGACTTTTTTCCTTTTTAAACACACACACACACACCCTTGCCGAATCTCTGGATGACTTCTGACTTCATGTCTTTTTAGCACAACACACTCCCCGTTCCAGAATCTCTTGACGGCTTCTGACTTTGTGTCCTTTTTACACAAACACACACACACACACCCTTGAAGAATCTCTGGAGGCCTTCTGACTTCATAAATTTTTACACAAACATACACTCACAAACGCACCTTTGCAGAATCTCTGGAGTACTTCTGACGTCGTTTCCTTTATACACACACACGCACACACACACACACACACATATTCACACTCTTTCAGAATCTATGCAGTGTTTCTGACTCCTCGTGTCTTTTTTAAACACACACACGTACACACACACACACCCTTGCAGAATCTATGGAGTGTTTCTCACATAATGTGTCCTTTTTACACACACACACACACACACACACAAACATTTGCCGAATCTCTGGATGATTTCTGACTTCCTGTCTTTTTAACACAAAACACTCACCGTTGCAGAATCTCTAGAGGGCTTCTGACTTTGTGTCCTTTTTACACAAACACACGCACACACACACACACACACACACACACCCTTGAAGAATCTCTGGGGCCTTCTGACTTCATAATTTTTACACACACATACAGTCACACAAGCACCTTTCCAGAATCTCTGGAGTACATCTGACTTCGTTTCCTTTATTTACACACACACACTGATAAGCACACCGTTGCAAAATTCGTAGAGTGCTTCTTACTTTGTGTCCTTTACACACACACACACACACACACACACACACATAGATGCATCCTTGCAGAATTTCTGGATGGCTTCTGACTTTTTTCCTTTTTAAACACACACACACACACACACACACACACACATTTGCCGAATCTCTGGATGATTTCTGACTTCATGTCTTTTTATTACAACACACTCACCATTGCTGAATCTCTAGAGGGCTTCTGACTTTGTGTCCTTTTTACACAAACACACGCACACACAAACACACATACACACACCCTTGAAGAATCTCTGGAGGCCTTCTGACTTCCTAACTTTTTACACACACATACACTCACACAAGCACCTTTGCAGAATCTCTGGAGTACTTCTGACTTCGTTTCCTTTTTACACACACACACACACACACACACACACACACACTGATACGCATACCGTTGCAAAATTCATAGAGGGCTTCTTACCTTGTGTCCTTTTTACACACACACACTCACACATCCTTGCAGAATTCCTGGATGGCTTCATACTTTATGTCCTTTTTAAATACACACACACACACACATCTTTGAAAAACTCTAAAGGGCTTCGCACTTCGTGTTTTTTTACACATGCACACACACACACACATGCACCCACCCTTGCAGAGTCTCTGGAGTGCTTCTGATTTCGTGTCGTTTTTACACACAAACACACGCACACACACACACACACACACACATCCTCAAAGAATCTCTGGAGGCCTTCTGATTTCATAACTTTTTATACACACATACACTCACACAAGCACCTTTGCAGAATCTCTGGAGTACTTCTGACTTCGTTTCCTTTTTACACACACACACACACACACGCACACACACACACTCCCTCACTCTCACACTCATAACTTTGCAGCAACCAAGAAGGCTTTTAACTTCATGTCCTTTTTACACACACACACACACACACAAACACAGATACAAAACCTTGTAGAATCTCTTGAGGGTTTCTGACGTCATGTCCTTATTACACACACATACTCTTGAAGAATCTCTGGAGGGCTTCTGACATCGTGTCCTTTTTACGCACACACACACACACACACACACACACTCCCTCACACTGATACCCATGCCTTTGCAGAATTCCTAGAGGGCTTCTGACTTCCTCTCCTTTTTACACACACACACACATAGAGGCATCCTTGCAGAATTTCTGGATGGCTTCTGACTTTTTTCCTTTTTAAACACACACACACACTTGCCGAATCTCTGGATGACTTATGACTTCATAACCTTTTATACACACATACACACAGAGACACGCTTGTAGAATCTCTGGAGGGATTCTGACTTCGTGTCCTTTTTACACACACACACTCCCTCACTCAGATACTGATAATTTTGCAGAATTCCTAGAGCGCTTCTGACTTCCTGTCCTTTTTACACACACACACACACACACACACACACACACACACACTCATAGATGCATCCTTGCAGAATTTCTGGATAGCTTCTGACTTTTTTCCTTTTTAAGCACACACACAAACACACACACCCTTGCCGAATCTCTGGATGACTTCTGACTTCATGTCTTTTTAACACAACACACTCACCGTTGCAGAATCTCTAGAGGGCTTCTGACTTTGTGTCCTTTTTACACAAACACACACACACACCCTTGAAGAATCTATGGAGTCCTTCTGACTTCATAACTTTATACACACACATTCACTCACACAAGCACCTTTGCAGAAACTCTGAAGGACTTCTGACTTTGTGAGCTTTTTACACACACACACACACACACACACACAAATACACACACCCTTTCAGAATCTATGGAGTGTTTCTGACTTCATGTGTCCTTTTTACACACACACAAACAGACACACACACACATCCTTGCAGAATCTCTTGAGGGTATCTGACGTCATGTCCTTGTTACACAAACACATTTTCAGAATCTCTGGAGGGCTTCTGATTCCGTGTCCTTTTTAAACACACACACATTCACACACACACACACACACACACACACCCTCACACTCACACTGATACGCATACCATTGCAAAATTCCTAGAGGGCTTCTTATTTTGTGTCCTTTTTACACACACACACACACACACACACACACACACATAGATGCATCCTTGCAGAATTTCTGGATGGCTTCTGACTTTTTTCTTTTTAAACACACACACACAAACACACCCTTGCCGAATCTCTGGATGACTTCATACTTCATGTCCTTTTAACACAACACACACACCGTTGCAGAATCTCTAGAGGACTTCTAACTTTGTGTCCTTTTTACAGAAACACACACACACACACACCATTGAAGAATCTCTAGAGGCCTTCTGAATTCATAACTTTTTACACACACATACACTCACACAAGCACCTTTGCAGAATCTCTGGATGACTTCTTACTTCGTGACCTTTACACACACACACACACACACACACACACACACATACATACATACACCCTTTCGGAATCTATACAGTGTTTCTGACTTCATGTGTCCCTTTTACAAACACATGCATACACACACACACACACCCTTGCAGAAACTCCAGCGGGCTTCTGACTTCGTGTTCTTTTTACACACGCACACACACACACATACACACATGCACGCACACTTGCAGAGTCTCTGGAGTGCTACTGACTTTGTGTCGTTTTTACACACACACACACTCACACACGTTCACACACACACACATAGACACACCCTAGCAGAATTTCGAAAAGGCTTCTGAATGCTTGTCCTTTTTACACATGCACACACAGACACGCTTGTAGAATCGCTGGAGGGCTTCTGACTTCTTGTCCTTTTTACACACACACACACTCCTTCACACCGACACTCATAACTTTGCAGAATTCCTAGAGGGCTTCTGACTTCCTGTCCTTTTTACACACACACACACGCACACATAGATGCATCCTTGCAGAATTTCTGGATGGCTTCTGACTTTTTTCCATTTTAAACACACACACACACTCACACGCACACACACACACACACACACACACTTGCCAAGTCTCTGGATGACTTCTGAATTCATGTCTTTTTAACACAACACACTCACCTTTGCAGAATCTCGAGAATGCTTCTGAATTTGTGTCCTTTTTACACAAACACACGCACACACACACAAACACACCCTTGAAGAATCTCTGGAGGCTTCTGACTTCATAACTTTTTACACAAACATACAGTCACACAAGCACCTTTCCAGAATCTCTGGAGTACTTCTGACTTCGTTTCCTTTATACACACACACACATACAAAGACAAACCCTTGCAGGATCTCTAGAGTGCTTCTGACTTGGTGTCCTTTATACACAAACACACACATACACCCTTCCAGAATCTCTACAAGGATTCTGAATTCTTGTCCTTTTTACACACACACACACACACACACACACACACACACACACACACACTCATAGATGCATCCCTGCAGAATTTCTGGATGGCTTCTGACTTTTTTCCTTTTTAAACACACACACACACACCCTTGCCGAATCTCTGGATGACTTCTGACTTCATGTCTTTTTAGCACAACACACTCCCCGTTCCAGAATCTCTTGACGGCTTCTGACTTTGTGTCCTTTTTACACAAACACACACACACACACCCTTGAAGAATCTCTGGAGGCCTTCTGACTTCATAAATTTTTACACAAACATACACTCACAAACGCACCTTTGCAGAATCTCTGGAGTACTTCTGACGTCGTTTCCTTTATACACACACACGCACACACACACACACACATATTCACACTCTTTCAGAATCTATGCAGTGTTTCTGACTCCTCGTGTCTTTTTTAAACACACACACGTACACACACACACACCCTTGCAGAATCTATGGAGTGTTTCTCACATAATGTGTCCTTTTTACACACACACACACAAACATTTGCCGAATCTCTGGATGATTTCTGACTTCCTGTCTTTTTAACACAAAACACTCACCGTTGCAGAATCTCTAGAGGGCTTCTGACTTTGTGTCCTTTTTACACAAACACACGCACACACACACACACACACACACACCCTTGAAGAATCTCTGGGGCCTTCTGACTTCATAATTTTTACACACACATACAGTCACACAAGCACCTTTCCAGAATCTCTGGAGTACTTCTGACTTCGTTTCCTTTATTTACACACACACACTGATAAGCACACCGTTGCAAAATTCGTAGAGGGCTTCTTACTTTGTGTCCTTTTAACACACACACACTCACACATCCTTGCAGAATCTATGGAGTGTTTCTCACATAATGTGTCCTTTTTACACACACACACACACACAAACATTTGCCGAATCTCTGGATGATTTCTGACTTCCTGTCTTTTTAACACAAAACACTCACCGTTGCAGAATCTCTAGAGGGCTTCTGACTTTTTGTCCTTTTTACACAAACACACGCACACACACACACACACACACACACACCCTTGAAGAATCTCTGGAGGCCTACTGACTTCATAATTTTTACACACACATACAGTCACACAAGCACCTTTCCAGAATCTCTGGAGTACTTCTGACTTCGTTTCCTTTATTTAAACACACACACTGAAAAGCACACCGTTGCAAAATTCGTAGAGGGCTTCTTACTTTGTGTCCTTTTTACACACACACACTCACACATCCTTGCAGAATTCCTGGATGGCTTCATACTTTGTGTCCTTTTTAAACACACACACACACCCTTGCAGAAACTCTAGAGGGCTTCGGACTTCGTGTTCTTTTTACACACGCACACACACACATACACACATGCACGCACACTTGCAGAGTCTCTGGAGTACTTCTGACTTCGTGTCATTTTTACACACACACACTCACACACGTTCACACACACACATAGACACACCCTAGCAGAATTTCTAGAAGGCTTCTGAATTCTTGTCCTTTTTACACATACACACACAGACACGCTTGTAGAATCTCTGGAGGGCTTCTGACTTCGTGTCCTTTTGACACACACACACACACACACTCCCTCACACAGATACTCATACCTTTGCAGAATTCCTAGAGGGCTTCTGACTTCCTGTTCTTTTTAAACACACACACACACACACACACACACTTGCCAAATCTCTGGATGACTTCTGATTATATGTCTTTTTAACACAACACACTCACCGTTGCAGAATTTCTAGAGGGCTTCTGAATTTGTGTCCTTTTTACACAAACACACGCACACACACCCACACAAACACACACCCTTGAAGAATCTCTGGAGGCCTTCTGACTTCATAAATTTTTATACACACATACACTCAGAAACGCACCTTTGCAGAATCTCTGGAGTACTTCTGACTTCTTTTCCTATTTGCACACACACACACACACACACACAAAGACACACCCTTGCAGAATCTCTAGAGTGCTTCTGACTTCGTGTCCTTTATACACACTCACACACATACACCCTTCCAGAATCTCTACAAGGATTCTGAATTCGTGTACTTTTTAACCACACACACACACACACACACACACCCATAGAGGCATCCTTGCAGAATTTGTGGATGGCTTCTGACTATTTTCATTTAAACACACACACACACACACACACACACACACACACACTCACCTTTGCAGAAACTCTAGAGGACTTCGGACTTCGTGTTCTTTTTACATACGCACACACACACACATACACACATGCAAGCACACTTGCAGAGTCTCTGGAATGCTTCTGACTTCGTGTCCTTTTTACACACACACACACTCACACACGTTCACACACACACATAGACACACCCTAGCAGAATTTCTAGAAGGCTTCTTAATTCTTGTCCTTTTTACGCATACACACACAGACACGCTTGTAGGATCTCTGAAGGGCTTCTGACTTCGTGTCCTTTTTACACACACACACACACACTCCCTAAAACAGATACTCATACCTTTGCAGAATTCCTAGAGGGCTTCTGACTTCCTGTCCTTTTTAAACACACACACACACACACACACACACACACACACTTGCCGAACCTCTGGATGACTTCTGACTTCATGTCTTTTTAACACAACACACTCACCGTTGCAGAATCTCTAGAGGGCTTCAGATTTTGTGTACTTTTTACACAAACACACGCACACACACACACAAACACACACCCTTGAAGAATCTCTGGAGGCCTTTTGAATTCTTAACTTTTTACACACACATACACTCACACAAGCACGTTTGCAGAATCTCTGAAGGACTTCTGACTTCGTGACCTTTTTACACACACACATACACACATATACGAACACCCATTCAGAATCTATGCAGTGTTTGTGACTTCATGTGTCCTTTTTGCACACAGCACATAAACAAACACACCCTTGCAGAATCTCTTGAGGGTTTCTGACGTCATGTCCTTGTTACACACACACATTTTCAGAATCTCTGGAGGGCTTCTGACTCCGTGTCCTTTTTAAACTCACACACATTCACACACACACACACACACACACAAACACACACCCTCACACAGATACCCATACCTTTGCAGAATTCCTAGAGGGATTCTGACTTCCTGTCCTTTTTACACACACACAAACACACACATAGATTCATCCTTTTAGAATTTCTGGATGGCTTCTGACTTTTTTCCTTTTTAAACACACACACACACACATTTGCCGAATCTCAGGATGATTTCTGACTTCATGTCTTTTTATTACAACACACTCACCATAGCTGAATCTCTAGAGGGCTTCTGACTTTGTGTCCTTTTTACACAAACACACGCACACACAAACACACATACACACACCCTTGAAGAATCTCTGGAGGCCTTCTGACTTCCTAACTTTTTACACACACATACACTCACACAAGCACCTTTGCAGAATCTCTGGAGTACTTCTGACTTCGTTTCCTTTTTACACACACACACACACACACACACACACACACACTGATACGCATACCGTTGCAAAATTCATAGAGGGCTTCTTACCTTGTGTCCTTTTTACACACACACACTCACACATCCTTGCAGAATTCCTGGATGGCTTCATACTTTATGTCCATTTTAAATACACACACACACACACATCTTTGAAAAACTCTAAAGGGCTTCGCACTTCGTGTTTTTTTACACATGCACACACACACACACATGCACCCACCCTTGCAGAGTCTCTGGAGTGCTTCTGATTTCGTGTCGTTTTTACACACAAACACACGCACACACACACACACACACACACACCCTCGAAGAATCTCTGGAGGCCTTCTGATTTCATAACTTTTTATACAAACATACACTCACACAAGCACCTTTGCAGAATCTCTGGAGTACTTCTGACTTCGTTTCCTTTTTACACACACACACACACACACACTCTCACACTCCCTCACTCTCACACTCATAACTTTGCAGCAACCAAGAAGGCTTTTAACTTCATGTCCTTTTTACACACACACACACACACACACAAACACAGAGACAAAACCTTGTAGAATCTCTTGAGGGTTTCTGACGTCATGTCCTTATTACACACACATACTCTTGAAGAATCTCTGGAGGGCTTCTGACATCGTGTCCTTTTTACGCACACACACACGCACACACACACACACACACACACTCCCTCACACTGATACCCATGCCTTTGCAGAATTCCTAGAGGGCTTCTGACTTCCTCTCCTTTTTACACACACACACATAGAGGCATCCTTGCAGAATTTCTGGATGGCTTCTGACGTTTTTCCTTTTTAAACACACACACACACACACACACACATACACTTGCCGAATCTCTGGATGACTTATGACTTCATAACTTTTTATACACACATACACGCTTGTAGAATCTCTGGAGGGATTCTGACTTCGTGTCCTTTTTACACACACACACTCCCTCACTCAGATACTGATACTTTTGCAGAATTACTAGAGGGCTTCTGACTTCCTGTCCTTTTTACACACACACACACACACACACACACACACACACACTCATAGATGCATCCTTGCAGAATTTCTGGATAGCTTCTGACTTTTTTCCTTTTTAAGCACACACACAAACACACACACCCTTGCCGAATCTCTGGATGACTTCTGACTTCATGTCTTTTTAACACAACACACTCACCGTTGCAGAATCTCTAGAGGGCTTCTGACTTTGTGTCCTTTTTACACAAACACACACACACACCCTTGAAGAATCTATGGAGTCCTTCTGACTTCATAACTTTATACACACACATTCACTCACACAAGCACCTTTGCAGAAACTCTGAAGGACTTCTGACTTTGTGAGCTTTTTACACACACACACAAACACACACACACAAATACACACACTCTTTCAGAATCTATGGAGTGTTTCTGACTTCATGTGTCCTTTTTACACACACACAAACAGACACACACACACACCCTTGCAGAATCTCTTGAGGGTATCTGACGTCATGTCCTTGTTACACAAACACATTTTCAGAATCTCTGGAGGGCTTCTGATTCCGTGTCCTTTTTAAACACACACACATTCACACACACACACACACACACCCTCACACTCACACTGATACGCATACCATTGCAAAATTCCTAGAGGGCTTCTTATTTTGTGTCCTTTTTACACACACACACACATAGATGCATCCTTGCAGAATTTCTGGATGGCTTCTGACTTTTTTTCTTTTTAAACACACACACACAAACACACCCTTGCCGAATCTCTGGATGACTTCATACTTCATGTCCTTTTAACACAACACACACACCGTTGCAGTATCTCTAGATACTTCTAACTTTGTGTCCTTTTTACAGAAACACACACACACACACCCTTGAAGAATCTCTAGAGGCCTTCTGAATTCATAACTTTTTACACACACATACACTCACACAAGCACCTTTGCAGAATCTGTGGATGACTTCTTACTTCGTGACCTTTTTACACACACACACACACACACACATACATACATACACCCTTTCAGAATCTGTACAGTGTTTCTGACTTCATGTGTCCCTTTTACAAACACACGCATACACACACACACACACACCCTTGCAGAAACTCCAGCGGGCTTCGGACTTCGTGTTCTTTTTACACACGCACACACACACACATACACACATGCACGCACACTTGCAGAGTCTCTGGAGTGCTACTGACTTTGTGTCGTTTTTACACACACACACACTCACACACGTTCACACACAAACACATAGACACACCCTAGCAGAATTTCAAAAAGGCTTCTGAATGCTTGTCCTTTTTACACATACACACACAGACACGCTTGTAGAATCGCTGGAGGGTTTCTGACTTCTTGTCCTTTTTACACACACACACACTCCTTCACACCGACACTCATAACTTTGCAGAATTCCTAGAGGGCTTCTGACTTCCTGTCCTTTTTTCACACACACACACGCACACATGGATGCATCCTTGCAGAATTTCTGGATGGCTTCTGACTTTTTTCCATTTTAAACACACACACACTCACACGCACACACACACACACACACACACATGCCAAGTCTCTGGATGACTTCTGAATTCATGTCTTTTTAACACAACACACTCACCTTTGCAGAATCTCGAGAATGCTTCTGAATTTGTGTCCTTTTTACACAAACACACGCACACACACACAAACACACCCTTGAAGAATCTCTGGAGGCCTCTGACTTCATAACTTTTTACACACACATACAGTCACACAAGCACCTTTCCAGAATCTCTGGAGTACTTCTGACTTCGTTTCCTTTATACACACACACACATACAAAGACAAACCCTTGCAGGATCTCTAGAGTGCTTCTGACTTGGTGTCCTTTATACACAAACACACACATACACCCTTCCAGAATCTCTACAAGGATTCTGAATTCTTGTCCTTTTTACACACACACACACACACACTCATAGATGCATGCTTGCAGAATTTTGGATGGCTTCTGACTTTTTTCCTTTTTAAACACACACACTCACACCCTTGCCGAATCTCTGGATGACTTCTGACTTCATGTCTTTTTAGCACAACACACTCCCCGTTCCAGAATCTCTTGACGGCTTCTGACTTTGTGTCCTTTTTACACAAACACACACACACACACCCTTGAAGAATCTCTGGAGGCCTTCTGACTTCATAAATTTTTACACAAACATACACTCACAAACGCACCTTTGCAGAATCTCTGGAGTACTTCTGACGTCGTTTCCTTTGTACACACACACGCACACACACACACACACACATATTCACACTCTTTCAGAATCTATGCAGTGTTTCTGACTCCTCGTGTCTTTTTTAAACACACACACGTACACACACACACACCCTTGCAGAATCTATGGAGTGTTTCTCACATAATGTGTCCTTTTTACACACACACACACACACAAACATTTGCCGAATCTCTGGATGATTTCTGACTTCCTGTCTTTTTAACACAAAACACTCACCGTTGCAGAATCTCTAGAGGGCTTCTGACTTTTTGTCCTTTTTACACAAACACACGCACACACACACACACACACACACCCTTGAAGAATCTCTGGGGGCCTTCTGACTTCATAATTTTTACACACACATACAGTCACACAAGCACCTTTCCAGAATCTCTGGAGTACTTCTGACTTCGTTTCCTTTATTTAAACACACACACTGAAAAGCACACCGTTGCAAAATTCGTAGAGGGCTTCTTACTTTGTGTCCTTTTTACACACACACACTCACACATCCTTGCAGAATTCCTGGATGGCTTCATACTTTGTGTCCTTTTTAAACACACACACACACCCTTGCAGAAACTCTAGAGGGCTTCGGACTTCGTGTTCTTTTTACACACACACACACACACATACACACATGCACGCACACTTGCAGAGTCTCTGGAGTACTTCTGACTTCGTGTCATTTTTACACACACACACTCACACACGTTCACACACACACATAGGCACACCCTAGCAGA
Source organism: Tenrec ecaudatus (assembly GCF_050624435.1). Classification (NCBI taxonomy): domain Eukaryota; kingdom Metazoa; phylum Chordata; class Mammalia; order Afrosoricida; family Tenrecidae; genus Tenrec; species Tenrec ecaudatus. The sequence goes on from NC_134540.1 coordinate 128,612,543, forward strand.
ATTTCTAGAAGACTTCTGAATTCTTATCCTTTTTACACATACACACACAGACACGCTTGTAGAATCTCTGGAGGGCTTCTGACTTCGTGTCCTTTTGACACACACACACACACACACTCCCTCACACAGATACTCATACCTTTGCAGAATTCCTAGAGGGCTTCTGACTTCCTGTTCTTTTTAAACACACACACACACACACACACACTTGCCGAATCTCTGGATGACTTCTGATTTCATGTCTTTTTAACACAACACACTCACCATTGCAGAATCTCTAGAGGGCTTCTGAATTTGTGTCCTTTTTACACAAACACACGCACACACCCCCACACAAACACACACCCTTGAAGAATCTCTGGAGGCCTTCTGACTTCATAAATTTTTATACACACATACACTCAGAAACGCACCTTTGCAGAATCTCTGGAGTACTTCTGACTTCTTTTCCTATTTGCACACACACACACACACACACAAAGACACACCCTTGCAGAATCTCTAGAGTGCTTCTGACTTCGTGTCCTTTATACACACTCACACACATACACCCTTCCAGAATCTCTACAAGGATTTTGAATTCGTGTACTTTTTAACCACACACACACACACACACACACACACACACACACACACCCCCATAGAGGCATCCTTGCAGAATTTCTGGATGGCTTCTGACTATTTTCATTTAAACACACGCACACACCACACACACTCACCTTTTCAGAAACTCAAGAGGACTTCGGACTTCGTGTTCTTTTTACATACGCACACACACACACATACACACATGCAAGCACACTTGCAGAGTCTCTGGAATGCTTCTGACTTCGTGTCCTTTTTACACACACACACACTCACACACGTTCACACACACACATAGACACACCCTAGCAGAATTTCTAGAAGGCTTCTTAATTCTTGTCCTTTTTACGCATACACACACAGACACGCTTGTAGAATCTCTGGAGGGCTTCTGACTTCGTGTCCTTTTTACACACACACACACACACACACACTCCCTAAAACAGATACTCATACCTTTGCAGAATTCCTAGAGGGCTTCTGACTTCCTGTCCTTTTTAAACACACACACACACACACACACTTGCCGAATCTCTGGATGACTTCTGACTTCATGTCTTTTTAACACAACACACTCACCGTTGCAGAATCTCTAGAGGGCTTCAGATTTTGTGTACTTTTTACACAAACACACGCACACACACACACAAACACACACCTTGAAGAATCTCTGGAGGCCTTTTGAATTCTTAACTTTTTACACACACATACACTCACACAAGCACGTTTGCAGAATCTCTGAAGGACTTCTGACTTCGTGACCTTTTTACACACACACATACACACACATACGAACACCCATTCAGAATCTATGCAGTGTTTGTGACTTCATGTGTCCTTTTTGCACACAGCACATAAACACACACACCCTTGCAGAATCTCTTGAGGGTTTCTGACGTCATGTCCTTGTTACACACACACATTTTCAGAATCTCTGGAGGGATTCTGACTCCGTGTCCTTTTTAAACTCACACACATTCACACACACACACACACCAAACACACACCCTCACACAGATACCCATACCTTTGCAGAATTCCTAGAGGGATTCTGACTTCCTGTCCTTTTTACACACACACACACACACATAGATTCATCCTTGCAGAATTTCTGGATGGCTTCTGACTTTTTTCCTTTTTAAACACACACACACACACACACACACACACACACATTTGCCGAATCTCAGGATGATTTCTGACTTCATGTCTTTTTATTACAACACACTCACCATTGCTGAATCTCTAGAGGGCTTCTGACTTTGTGTCCTTTTTACACAAACACACGCACACACAAACACACATACACACACCCTTGAAGAATCTCTGGAGGCCTTCTGACTTCCTAACTTTTTACACACACATACACTCACACAAGCACCTTTGCAGAATCTCTGGAGTACTTCTGACTTCGTTTCCTTTTTACACACACACACACACACACACACACACACACACACACACACTGATACGCATACCGTTGCAAAATTCATAGAGGGCTTCTTACCTTGTGTCCTTTTTACACACACACACTCACACATCCTTGCAGAATTCCTGGATGGCTTCATACTTTATGTCCTTTTTAAATACACACACACACACACACATCTTTGAAAAACTCTAAAGGGCTTCGCACTTCGTGTTTTTTTACACATGCACACACACACACACATGCACCCACCCTTGCAGAGTCTCTGGAGTGCTTCTGATTTCGTGTCGTTTTTACACAAAAACACACGCACACACACACACACACACACACACTCGAAGAATCTCTGGAGGCCTTCTGATTTCATAACTTTTTATACAAACATACACTCACACAAGCACCTTTGCAGAATCTCTGGAGTACTTCTGACTTCGTTTCCTTTTTACACACACACACACACACACACACACACACACTCACACACTCCCTCACTCTCACACTCATAACTTTGCAGCAACCAAGAAGGCTTTTAACTTCATGTCCTTTTTACACACACACACACACACACACACAAACACAGAGACAAAACCTTGTAGAATCTCTTGAGGGTTTCTGACGTCATGTCCTTATTACACACACATACTCTTGAAGAATCTCTGGAGGGCTTCTGACATCGTGTCCTTTTTACGCACACACACACGCACACACACACACACACACACACACACACACACTCCCTCACACTGATACCCATGCCTTTGCAGAATTCCTAGAGGGCTTCTGATTTCCTCTCCTTTTTACACACACACACACATAGAGGCATCCTTGCAGAATTTCTGGATGGCTTCTGACTTTTTTCCTTTTTAAACACACACACACACACATACACTTGCCGAATCTCTGGATGACTTATGGCTTCATAACTTTTTATACACACATACACACAGACACGCTTGTAGAATCTCTGGAGGGATTCTGACTTCGTGTCCTTTTTACACACACACACTCCCTCACTCAGATACTGATACTTTTGCAGAATTACTAGAGGGCTTCTGACTTCCTGTCCTTTTTACACACACACACACACACACACACACACACTCATAGATGCATCCTTGCAGAATTTCTGGATAGCTTCTGACTTTTTTCCTTTTTAAGCACACACACAAACACACTCCCTTGCCGAATCTCTGGATGACTTCTGACTTCATGTCTTTTTAACACAACACACTCACCGTTGCAGAATCTCTAGAGGGCTTCTGACTTTGTGTCCTTTTTACACAAACACACACACACACCCTTGAAGAATCTATGGAGTCCTTCTGACTTCATAACTTTTTACACACACATTCACTCACACAAGCACCTTTGCAGAAACTCTGAAGGACTTCTGACTTTGTGAGCTTTTTACACACACACACAAACACACACACACAAATACACACACCCTTTCAGAATCTATGGAGTGTTTCTGACTTCATGTGTCCTTTTTACACACACACAAACAGACACACACACACACCCTTGCAGAATCTCTTGAGGGTATCTGACGTCATGTCCTTGTTACACAAACACATTTTCAGAATCTCTGGAGGGCTTCTGATTCCGTGTCCTTTTTAAACACACACACATTCACACACACACACACACACCCTCACACTCACACTGATACGCATACCATTGCAAAATTCCTAGAGGGCTTCTTATTTTGTGTCCTTTTTACACACACACACACACACACATAGATGCATCCTTGCAGAATTTCTGGATGGCTTCTGACTTTTTTTCTTTTTAAACACACACACACACACACACCCTTGCCGAATCTCTGGATGACTTCATACTTCATGTCCTTTTAACACAACACACACACCGTTGCAGTATCTCTAGAGGACTTCTAACTTTGTGTCCTTTTTACAGAAACACACACACACACACACACCCTTGAAGAATCTCTAGAGGCCTTCTGAATTCATAACTTTTTACACACACATACACTCACACAAGCACCTTTGCAGAATCTCTGGATGACTTCTTACTTCGTGACCTTTTTACACACACACACACACACACACACACACATACATACACCCTTTCAGAATCTATACAGTGTTTCTGACTTCATGTGTCCCTTTTACAAACACACGCATACACACACACACACACACCCTTGCAGAAACTCCAGCGGGCTTCTGACTTCGTGTTCTTTTTACACACGCACACACACACACATACACACATGCACGCACACTTGCAGAGTCTCTGGAGTGCTACTGACTTTGTGTCGTTTTTACACACACACACACTCACACACGTTCACACACACACATATAGACACACCCTAGCAGAATTTCGAAAAGGCTTCTGAATGCTTGTCCTTTTTACACATACACACACAGACACGCTTGTAGAATCGCTGGAGGGCTTCTGACTTCTTGTCCTTTTTACACACACACACACTCCTTCACACCGACACTCATAACTTTGCAGAATTCCTAGAGGGCTTCTGACTTCCTGTCCTTTTTACACACACACACACACGCACACATAGATGCATCCTTGCAGAATTTCTGGATGGCTTCTGACTTTTTTCCATTTTAAACACACACACACACTCACACGCACACACACACACACACACACACACTTGCCAAGTCTCTGGATGACTTCTGAATTCATGTCTTCTTAACACAACACACTCACCTTTGCAGAATCTCGAGAATGCTTCTGAATTTGTGTCCTTTTTACACAAACACACGCACACACACACAAACACACCCTTGAAGAATCTCTGGAGGCTTCTGACTTCATAACTTTTTACACACACATACAGTCACACAAGCACCTTTCCAGAATCTCTGGAGTACTTCTGACTTCGTTTCCTTTATACACACACACACATACAAAGACAAACCCTTGCAGGATCTCTAGAGTGCTTCTGACTTGGTGTCCTTTATACACAAACACACACATACACCCTTCCAGAATCTCTACAAGGATTCTGAATTCTTGTCCTTTTTACACACACACACACACACACACACACACACACACACACTCATAGATGCATGCTTGCAGAATTTCTGGATGGCTTCTGACTTTTTTCCTTTTTAAACACACACACACACTCACACGCACACACACACACACACACACACTTGCCAAGTCTCTGGATGACTTCTGAATTCATGTCTTTTTAACACAACACACTCACCTTTGCAGAATCTCGAGAATGCTTCTGAATTTGTGTCCTTTTTACACAAACACACGCACACACACACAAACACACCCTTGAAGAATCTCTGGAGGCTTCTGACTTCATAACTTTTTACACACACATACAGTCACACAAGCACCTTTCCAGAATCTCTGGAGTACTTCTGACTTCGTTTCCTTTATACACACACACACATACAAAGACAAACCCTTGCAGGATCTCTAGAGTGCTTCTGACTTGGTGTCCTTTATACACAAACACACACATACACCCTTCCAGAATCTCTACAAGGATTCTGAATTCTTGTCCTTTTTACACACACACACACACACACACACTCATAGATGCATGCTTGCAGAATTTTGGATGGCTTCTGACTTTTTTCCTTTTTAAACACACACACTCACACCCTTGCCGAATCTCTGGATGACTTCTGACTTCATGTCTTTTTAGCACAACACACTCCCCGTTCCAGAATCTCTTGACGGCTTCTGACTTTGTGTCCTTTTTACACAAACACACACACACACACCCTTGAAGAATCTCTGGAGGCCTTCTGACTTCATAAATTTTTACACAAACATACACTCACAAACGCACCTTTGCAGAATCTCTGGAGTACTTCTGACGTCGTTTCCTTTATACACACACACGCACACACACACACACACATATTCACACTCTTTCAGAATCTATGCAGTGTTTCTGACTCCTCGTGTCTTTTTTAAACACACACACGTACACACACACACACCCTTGCAGAATCTATGGAGTGTTTCTCACATAATGTGTCCTTTTTACACACACACACACACACACACACAAACATTTGCCGAATCTCTGGATGATTTCTGACTTCCTGTCTTTTTAACACAAAACACTCACCGTTGCAGAATCTCTAGAGGGCTTCTGACTTTGTGTCCTTTTTACACAAACACACGCACACACACACACACACACACACACCCTTGAAGAATCTCTGGGGCCTTCTGACTTCATAATTTTTACACACACATACAGTCACACAAGCACCTTTCCAGAATCTCTGGAGTACTTCTGACTTCGTTTCCTTTATTTACACACACACACTGATAAGCACACCGTTGCAAAATTCGTAGAGGGCTTCTTACTTTGTGTCCTTTTAACACACACACACTCACACATCCTTGCAGAATCTATGGAGTGTTTCTCACATAATGTGTCCTTTTTACACACACACACACACACACAAACATTTGCCGAATCTCTGGATGATTTCTGACTTCCTGTCTTTTTAACAGAAAACACTCACCGTTGCAGAATCTCTAGAGGGCTTCTGACTTTTTGTCCTTTTTACACAAACACACGCACACACACACACACACACCCTTGAAGAATCTCTGGAGGCCTACTGACTTCATAATTTTTACACACACATACAGTCACACAAGCACCTTTCCAGAATCTCTGGAGTACTTCTGACTTCGTTTCCTTTATTTAAACACACACACTGAATAGCACACCGTTGCAAAATTCGTAGAGGGCTTCTTACTTTGTGTCCTTTTTACACACACACACTCACACATCCTTGCAGAATTCCTGGATGGCTTCATACTTTGTGTCCTTTTTAAACACACACACACACCCTTGCAGAAACTCTAGAGGGCTTCGGACTTCGTCTTCTTTTTACACACGCACACACACACATACACACATGCACGCACACTTGCAGAGTCTCTGGAGTACTTCTGACTTCGTGTCATTTTTACACACACACACTCACACACGTTCACACACACACATAGACACACCGTAGCAGAATTTCTAGAAGGCTTCTGAATTCTTGTCCTTTTTACACATACACACACAGACACGCTTGTAGAATCTCTGGAGGGCTTCTGACTTCGTGTCCTTTTGACACACACACACACACACACTCCCTCACACAGATACTCATACCTTTGCAGAATTCCTAGAGGGCTTCTGACTTCCTGTTCTTTTTAAACACACACACACACACACACACACACACACTTGCCGAATCTCTGGATGACTTCTGATTATATGTCTTTTTAACACAACACACTCACCGTTGCAGAATTTCTAGAGGGCTTCAGATTTTGTGTACTTTTTACACAAACACACGCACACACACACACAAACACACACCCTTGAAGAATCTCTGGAGGCCTTTTGAATTCTTAACATTTTACACACACATACACTCACACAAGCACGTTTGCAGAATCTCTGAAGGACTTCTGACTTCGTGACCTTTTTACACACACACATACACACACATACGAACACCCATTCAGAATCTATGCAGTGTTTGTGACTTCATGTGTCCTTTTTGCACACAGCACATAAACACACACACCCTTGCAGAATCTCTTGAGGGTTTCTGACGTCATGTCCTTGTTACACACACACATTTTCAGAATCTCTGGAGGGCTTCTGACTCCGTGTCCTTTTTAAACTCACACAAATTCACACACACACACACACACACAAACACACACCCTCACACAGATACCCATACCTTTGCAGAATTCCTAGAGGGATTCTGACTTCCTGTCCTTTTTACACACACACACACACACACACACATAGATGCATCCTTGCAGAATTTCTGGATGGCTTCTGACTTTTTTCCTTTTTAAACACACACACACACACACACATTTGCCGAATCTCTGGATGATTTCTGACTTCATGTCTTTTTATTACAACACACTCACCATTGCTGAATCTCTAGAGGGCTTCTGACTTTGTGTCCTTTTTACACAAACACACGCACACACAAACACACATACACACACCCTTGAAGAATCTCTGGAGGCCTTCTGACTTCCTAACTTTTTACACACACATACACTCACACAAGCACCTTTGCAGAATCTCTGGAGTACTTCTGACTTCGTTTCCTTTTTACACACACACACACACACACACACACTGATACGCATACCGTTGCAAAATTCATAGAGGGCTTCTTACCTTGTGTCCTTTTTACACACACACACTCACACATCCTTGCAGAATTCCTGGATGGCTTCATACTTTATGTCCTTTTTAAATACACACACACACACACACATCTTTGAAAAACTCTAAAGGGCTTCGCACTTCGTGTTTTTTTACACATGCACACACACACACACATGCACCCTCCCTTGCAGAGTCTCTGGAGTGCTTCTGATTTCGTGTCGTTTTTACACACAAACACACGCACACACACACACACACACACACCCTCAAAGAATCTCTGGAGGCCTTCTGATTTCATAACTTTTTATACACACATACACTCACACAAGCACCTTTGCAGAATCTCTGGAGTACTTCTGACTTCGTTTCCTTTTTACACACACACACACACACACGCACACACACACACTCCCTCACTCTCACACTCATAACTTTGCAGCAACCAAGAAGGCTTTTAACTTCATGTCCTTTTTACACACACACACACACACACAAACACAGAGACAAAACCTTGTAGAATCTCTTGAGGGTTTCTGACGTCATGTCCTTATTACACACACATACTCTTGAAGAATCTCTGGAGGGCTTCTGACATCGTGTCCTTTTTACGCACACACACACGCACGCACACACACACACACACACACACTCCCTCACACTGATACCCATGCCTTTGCAGAATTCCTAGAGGGCTTCTGACTTCCTCTCCTTTTTACACACACACACACACATAGAGGCATCCTTGCAGAATTTCTGGATGGCTTCTGACTTTTTTCCTTTTTAAACACACACACACACACACACACACACACACACTTGCCGAATCTCTGGATGACTTATGACTTCATAACTTTTTATACACACATACACACAGAGACACGCTTGTAGAATCTCTGGAGGGATTCTGACTTCGTGTCCTTTTTACACACACACACTCCCTCACTCAGATACTGATACTTTTGCAGAATTCCTAGAGGGCTTCTGACTTCCTGTCCTTTTTACACACACACACACACACACACACACACACACTCATAGATGCATCCTTGCAGAATTTCTGGATAGCTTCTGACTTTTTTCCTTTTTAAGCACACACACAAACACACACACCCTTGCCGAATCTCTGGATGACTTCTGACTTCATGTCTTTTTAACACAACACACTCACCGTTGCAGAATCTCTAGAGGGCTTCTGACTTTGTGTCCTTTTTACACAAACACACACACACACCCTTGAAGAATCTATGGAGTCCTTCTGACTTCATAACTTTATACACACACATTCACTCACACAAGCAACTTTGCAGAAACTCTGAAGGACTTCTGACTTTGTGAGCTTTTTACACACACACACACACACACAAATACACACACCCTTTCAGAATCTATGGAGTGTTTCTGACTTCATGTGTCCTTTTTACACACACACAAACAGACACACACACACACCCTTGCAGAATCTCTTGAGGGTATCTGACGTCATGTCCTTGTTACACAAACACATTTTCAGAATCTCTGGAGGGCTTCTGATTCCGTGTCCTTTTTAAACACACACACATTCACACACACACACACACACACCCTCACACTGATACGCATACCATTGCAAAATTCCTAGAGGGCTTCTTATTTTGTGTCCTTTTTACACACACACACACACACACACACACACACATAGATGCATCCTTGCAGAATTTCTGGATGGCTTCTGACTTTTTTTCTTTTTAAACACACACACACACACACACCCTTGCCGAATCTCTGGATGACTTCATACTTCATGTCCTTTTAACACAACACACACACCGTTGCAGAATCTCTAGAGGACTTCTAACTTTGTGTCCTTTTTACAGAAACACACACACACACACACACACACCCTTGAAGAATCTCTAGAGGCCTTCTGAATTCATAACTTTTTACACACACATACACTCACACAAGCACCTTTGCAGAATCTCTGGATGACTTCTTACTTCGTGACCTTTACACACACACACACACACACACACACACATACATACATACACCCTTTCGGAATCTATACAGTGTTTCTGACTTCATGTGTCCCTTTTACAAACACACGCATACACACACACACACACACACACACCCTTGCAGAAACTCCAGCGGGCTTCTGACTTCGTGTTCTTTTTACACACGCACACACACACACATACACACATGCACGCACACTTGCAGAGTCTCTGGAGTGCTACTGACTTTGTGTCGTTTTTACACACACACACACTCACACACGTTCACACACACACACATAGACACACCCTAGCAGAATTTCGAAAAGGCTTCTGAATGCTTGTCCTTTTTACACATGCACACACAGACACGCTTGTAGAATCGCTGGAGGGCTTCTGACTTCTTGTCCTTTTTACACACACACACACTCCTTCACACCGACACTCATAACTTTGCAGAATTCCTAGAGGGCTTCTGACTTCCTGTCCTTTTTACACACACACACACGCACACATAGATGCATCCTTGCAGAATTTCTGGATGGCTTCTGACTTTTTTCCATTTTAAACACACACACACACTCACACGCACACACACACACACACACACTTGCCAAGTCTCTGGATGACTTCTGAATTCATGTCTTTTTAACACAACACACTCACCTTTGCAGAATCTCGAGAATGCTTCTGAATTTGTGTCCTTTTTACACAAACACACGCACACACACACAAACACACCCTTGAAGAATCTCTGGAGGCTTCTGACTTCATAACTTTTTACACACACATACAGTCACACAAGCACCTTTCCAGAATCTCTGGAGTACTTCTGACTTCGTTTCCTTTATACACACACACACATACAAAGACAAACCCTTGCAGGATCTCTAGAGTGCTTCTGACTTGGTGTCCTTTATACACAAACACACACATACACCCTTCCAGAATCTCTACAAGGATTCTGAATTCTTGTCCTTTTTACACACACACACACACACACACACACTCATAGATGCATGCTTGCAGAATTTCTGGATGGCTTCTGACTTTTTTCCTTTTTAAACACACACACACACACCCTTGCCGAATCTCTGGATGACTTCTGACTTCATGTCTTTTTAGCACAACACACTCCCCGTTCCAGAATCTCTTGACGGCTTCTGACTTTGTGTCCTTTTTACACAAACACACACACACACACCCTTGAAGAATCTCTGGAGGCCTTCTGACTTCATAAATTTTTACACAAACATACACTCACAAACGCACCTTTGCAGAATCTCTGGAGTACTTCTGACGTCGTTTCCTTTATACACACACACGCACACACACACACACACACATATTCACACTCTTTCAGAATCTATGCAGTGTTTCTGACTCCTCGTGTCTTTTTTAAACACACACACGTACACACACACACACCCTTGCAGAATCTATGGAGTGTTTCTCACATAATGTGTCCTTTTTACACACACACACACACACACACACAAACATTTGCCGAATCTCTGGATGATTTCTGACTTCCTGTCTTTTTAACACAAAACACTCACCGTTGCAGAATCTCTAGAGGGCTTCTGACTTTGTGTCCTTTTTACACAAACACACGCACACACACACACACACACACACACACCCTTGAAGAATCTCTGGGGCCTTCTGACTTCATAATTTTTACACACACATACAGTCACACAAGCACCTTTCCAGAATCTCTGGAGTACATCTGACTTCGTTTCCTTTATTTACACACACACACTGATAAGCACACCGTTGCAAAATTCGTAGAGTGCTTCTTACTTTGTGTCCTTTACACACACACACACACACACACACACACACACATAGATGCATCCTTGCAGAATTTCTGGATGGCTTCTGACTTTTTTCCTTTTTAAACACACACACACACACACACACACACACATTTGCCGAATCTCTGGATGATTTCTGACTTCATGTCTTTTTATTACAACACACTCACCATTGCTGAATCTCTAGAGGGCTTCTGACTTTGTGTCCTTTTTACACAAACACACGCACACACAAACACACATACACACACCCTTGAAGAATCTCTGGAGGCCTTCTGACTTCCTAACTTTTTACACACACATACACTCACACAAGCACCTTTGCAGAATCTCTGGAGTACTTCTGACTTCGTTTCCTTTTTACACACACACACACACACACACACACACACACACACACACACTGATACGCATACCGTTGCAAAATTCATAGAGGGCTTCTTACCTTGTGTCCTTTTTACACACACACACTCACACATCCTTGCAGAATTCCTGGATGGCTTCATACTTTATGTCCTTTTTAAATACACACACACACACACATCTTTGAAAAACTCTAAAGGGCTTCGCACTTCGTGTTTTTTTACACATGCACACACACACACACATGCACCCACCCTTGCAGAGTCTCTGGAGTGCTTCTGATTTCGTGTCGTTTTTACACACAAACACACGCACACACACACACACACACACACATCCTCAAAGAATCTCTGGAGGCCTTCTGATTTCATAACTTTTTATACACACATACACTCACACAAGCACCTTTGCAGAATCTCTGGAGTACTTCTGACTTCGTTTCCTTTTTACACACACACACACACACACGCACACACACACACTCCCTCACTCTCACACTCATAACTTTGCAGCAACCAAGAAGGCTTTTAACTTCATGTCCTTTTTACACACACACACACACACACAAACACAGATACAAAACCTTGTAGAATCTCTTGAGGGTTTCTGACGTCATGTCCTTATTACACACACATACTCTTGAAGAATCTCTGGAGGGCTTCTGACATCGTGTCCTTTTTACGCACACACACACACACACACACACACACTCCCTCACACTGATACCCATGCCTTTGCAGAATTCCTAGAGGGCTTCTGACTTCCTCTCCTTTTTACACACACACACACATAGAGGCATCCTTGCAGAATTTCTGGATGGCTTCTGACTTTTTTCCTTTTTAAACACACACACACACACACACTTGCCGAATCTCTGGATGACTTATGACTTCATAACTTTTTATACACACATACACACAGAGACACGCTTGTAGAATCTCTGGAGGGATTCTGACTTCGTGTCCTTTTTACACACACACACTCCCTCACTCAGATACTGATAATTTTGCAGAATTCCTAGAGCGCTTCTGACTTCCTGTCCTTTTTACACACACACACACACACACACACACACACACACTCATAGATGCATCCTTGCAGAATTTCTGGATAGCTTCTGACTTTTTTCCTTTTTAAGCACACACACAAACACACACACCCTTGCCGAATCTCTGGATGACTTCTGACTTCATGTCTTTTTAACACAACACACTCACCGTTGCAGAATCTCTAGAGGGCTTCTGACTTTGTGTCCTTTTTACACAAACACACACACACACCCTTGAAGAATCTATGGAGTCCTTCTGACTTCATAACTTTATACACACACATTCACTCACACAAGCACCTTTGCAGAAACTCTGAAGGACTTCTGACTTTGTGAGCTTTTTACACACACACACACACACACACACACAAATACACACACCCTTTCAGAATCTATGGAGTGTTTCTGACTTCATGTGTCCTTTTTACACACACACAAACAGACACACACACACATCCTTGCAGAATCTCTTGAGGGTATCTGACGTCATGTCCTTGTTACACAAACACATTTTCAGAATCTCTGGAGGGCTTCTGATTCCGTGTCCTTTTTAAACACACACACATTCACACACACACACACACACACACACACCCTCACACTCACACTGATACGCATACCATTGCAAAATTCCTAGAGGGCTTCTTATTTTGTGTCCTTTTTACACACACACACACACACACACACACACACACACATAGATGCATCCTTGCAGAATTTCTGGATGGCTTCTGACTTTTTTCTTTTTAAACACACACACACAAACACACCCTTGCCGAATCTCTGGATGACTTCATACTTCATGTCCTTTTAACACAACACACACACCGTTGCAGAATCTCTAGAGGACTTCTAACTTTGTGTCCTTTTTACAGAAACACACACACACACACACCATTGAAGAATCTCTAGAGGCCTTCTGAATTCATAACTTTTTACACACACATACACTCACACAAGCACCTTTGCAGAATCTCTGGATGACTTCTTACTTCGTGACCTTTACACACACACACACACACACACACACACACACACACACACACACATACATACATACACCCTTTCGGAATCTATACAGTGTTTCTGACTTCATGTGTCCCTTTTACAAACACATGCATACACACACACACACACCCTTGCAGAAACTCCAGCGGGCTTCTGACTTCGTGTTCTTTTTACACACGCACACACACACACATACACACATGCACGCACACTTGCAGAGTCTCTGGAGTGCTACTGACTTTGTGTCGTTTTTACACACACACACACTCACACACGTTCACACACACACACATAGACACACCCTAGCAGAATTTCGAAAAGGCTTCTGAATGCTTGTCCTTTTTACACATGCACACACAGACACGCTTGTAGAATCGCTGGAGGGCTTCTGACTTCTTGTCCTTTTTACACACACACACACTCCTTCACACCGACACTCATAACTTTGCAGAATTCCTAGAGGGCTTCTGACTTCCTGTCCTTTTTACACACACACACACGCACACATAGATGCATCCTTGCAGAATTTCTGGATGGCTTCTGACTTTTTTCCATTTTAAACACACACACACACTCACACGCACACACACACACACACACACACACTTGCCAAGTGTCTGGATGACTTCTGAATTCATGTCTTTTTAACACAACACACTCACCTTTGCAGAATCTCGAGAATGCTTCTGAATTTGTGTCCTTTTTACACAAACACACGCACACACACACAAACACACCCTTGAAGAATCTCTGGAGGCTTCTGACTTCATAACTTTTTACACAAACATACAGTCACACAAGCACCTTTCCAGAATCTCTGGAGTACTTCTGACTTCGTTTCCTTTATACACACACACACATACAAAGACAAACCCTTGCAGGATCTCTAGAGTGCTTCTGACTTGGTGTCCTTTATACACAAACACACACATACACCCTTCCAGAATCTCTACAAGGATTCTGAATTCTTGTCCTTTTTACACACACACACACACACACACACACACACACACACACTCATAGATGCATCCCTGCAGAATTTCTGGATGGCTTCTGACTTTTTTCCTTTTTAAACACACACACACACACCCTTGCCGAATCTCTGGATGACTTCTGACTTCATGTCTTTTTAGCACAACACACTCCCCGTTCCAGAATCTCTTGACGGCTTCTGACTTTGTGTCCTTTTTACACAAACACACACACACACACCCTTGAAGAATCTCTGGAGGCCTTCTGACTTCATAAATTTTTACACAAACATACACTCACAAACGCACCTTTGCAGAATCTCTGGAGTACTTCTGACGTCGTTTCCTTTATACACACACACGCACACACACACACACACATATTCACACTCTTTCAGAATCTATGCAGTGTTTCTGACTCCTCGTGTCTTTTTTAAACACACACACGTACACACACACACACCCTTGCAGAATCTATGGAGTGTTTCTCACATAATGTGTCCTTTTTACACACACACACACAAACATTTGCCGAATCTCTGGATGATTTCTGACTTCCTGTCTTTTTAACACAAAACACTCACCGTTGCAGAATCTCTAGAGGGCTTCTGACTTTGTGTCCTTTTTACACAAACACACGCACACACACACACACACACACACACCCTTGAAGAATCTCTGGGGCCTTCTGACTTCATAATTTTTACACACACATACAGTCACACAAGCACCTTTCCAGAATCTCTGGAGTACTTCTGACTTCGTTTCCTTTATTTACACACACACACTGATAAGCACACCGTTGCAAAATTCGTAGAGGGCTTCTTACTTTGTGTCCTTTTAACACACACACACTCACACATCCTTGCAGAATCTATGGAGTGTTTCTCACATAATGTGTCCTTTTTACACACACACACACACACACACAAACATTTGCCGAATCTCTGGATGATTTCTGACTTCCTGTCTTTTTAACACAAAACACTCACCGTTGCAGAATCTCTAGAGGGCTTCTGACTTTTTGTCCTTTTTACACAAACACACGCACACACACACACACACACACACACACCCTTGAAGAATCTCTGGAGGCCTACTGACTTCATAATTTTTACACACACATACAGTCACACAAGCACCTTTCCAGAATCTCTGGAGTACTTCTGACTTCGTTTCCTTTATTTAAACACACACACTGAAAAGCACACCGTTGCAAAATTCGTAGAGGGCTTCTTACTTTGTGTCCTTTTTACACACACACACTCACACATCCTTGCAGAATTCCTGGATGGCTTCATACTTTGTGTCCTTTTTAAACACACACACACACCCTTGCAGAAACTCTAGAGGGCTTCGGACTTCGTGTTCTTTTTACACACGCACACACACACATACACACATGCACGCACACTTGCAGAGTCTCTGGAGTACTTCTGACTTCGTGTCATTTTTACACACACACACTCACACACGTTCACACACACACATAGACACACCCTAGCAGAATTTCTAGAAGGCTTCTGAATTCTTGTCCTTTTTACACATACACACACAGACACGCTTGTAGAATCTCTGGAGGGCTTCTGACTTCGTGTCCTTTTGACACACACACACACACACACTCCCTCACACAGATACTCATACCTTTGCAGAATTCCTAGAGGGCTTCTGACTTCCTGTTCTTTTTAAACACACACACACACACACACACACACTTGCCAAATCTCTGGATGACTTCTGATTATATGTCTTTTTAACACAACACACTCACCGTTGCAGAATTTCTAGAGGGCTTCTGAATTTGTGTCCTTTTTACACAAACACACGCACACACACCCACACAAACACACACCCTTGAAGAATCTCTGGAGGCCTTCTGACTTCATAAATTTTTATACACACATACACTCAGAAACGCACCTTTGCAGAATCTCTGGAGTACTTCTGACTTCTTTTCCTATTTGCACACACACACACACACACACACAAAGACACACCCTTGCAGAATCTCTAGAGTGCTTCTGACTTCGTGTCCTTTATACACACTCACACACATACACCCTTCCAGAATCTCTACAAGGATTCTGAATTCGTGTACTTTTTAACCACACACACACACACACACACACACCCATAGAGGCATCCTTGCAGAATTTGTGGATGGCTTCTGACTATTTTCATTTAAACACACACACACACACACACACACACACACACACACTCACCTTTGCAGAAACTCTAGAGGACTTCGGACTTCGTGTTCTTTTTACATACGCACACACACACACATACACACATGCAAGCACACTTGCAGAGTCTCTGGAATGCTTCTGACTTCGTGTCCTTTTTACACACACACACACTCACACACGTTCACACACACACATAGACACACCCTAGCAGAATTTCTAGAAGGCTTCTTAATTCTTGTCCTTTTTACGCATACACACACAGACACGCTTGTAGGATCTCTGAAGGGCTTCTGACTTCGTGTCCTTTTTACACACACACACACACACACACTCCCTAAAACAGATACTCATACCTTTGCAGAATTCCTAGAGGGCTTCTGACTTCCTGTCCTTTTTAAACACACACACACACACACACACACACACACACACTTGCCGAACCTCTGGATGACTTCTGACTTCATGTCTTTTTAACACAACACACTCACCGTTGCAGAATCTCTAGAGGGCTTCAGATTTTGTGTACTTTTTACACAAACACACGCACACACACACACAAACACACACCCTTGAAGAATCTCTGGAGGCCTTTTGAATTCTTAACTTTTTACACACACATACACTCACACAAGCACGTTTGCAGAATCTCTGAAGGACTTCTGACTTCGTGACCTTTTTACACACACACATACACACATATACGAACACCCATTCAGAATCTATGCAGTGTTTGTGACTTCATGTGTCCTTTTTGCACACAGCACATAAACAAACACACCCTTGCAGAATCTCTTGAGGGTTTCTGACGTCATGTCCTTGTTACACACACACATTTTCAGAATCTCTGGAGGGCTTCTGACTCCGTGTCCTTTTTAAACTCACACACATTCACACACACACACACACACACACAAACACACACCCTCACACAGATACCCATACCTTTGCAGAATTCCTAGAGGGATTCTGACTTCCTGTCCTTTTTACACACACACAAACACACACATAGATTCATCCTTTTAGAATTTCTGGATGGCTTCTGACTTTTTTCCTTTTTAAACACACACACACACACATTTGCCGAATCTCAGGATGATTTCTGACTTCATGTCTTTTTATTACAACACACTCACCATAGCTGAATCTCTAGAGGGCTTCTGACTTTGTGTCCTTTTTACACAAACACACGCACACACAAACACACATACACACACCCTTGAAGAATCTCTGGAGGCCTTCTGACTTCCTAACTTTTTACACACACATACACTCACACAAGCACCTTTGCAGAATCTCTGGAGTACTTCTGACTTCGTTTCCTTTTTACACACACACACACACACACACACACACACACACACACTGATACGCATACCGTTGCAAAATTCATAGAGGGCTTCTTACCTTGTGTCCTTTTTACACACACACACTCACACATCCTTGCAGAATTCCTGGATGGCTTCATACTTTATGTCCATTTTAAATACACACACACACACACATCTTTGAAAAACTCTAAAGGGCTTCGCACTTCGTGTTTTTTTACACATGCACACACACACACACATGCACCCACCCTTGCAGAGTCTCTGGAGTGCTTCTGATTTCGTGTCGTTTTTACACACAAACACACGCACACACACACACACACACACACACCCTCGAAGAATCTCTGGAGGCCTTCTGATTTCATAACTTTTTATACAAACATACACTCACACAAGCACCTTTGCAGAATCTCTGGAGTACTTCTGACTTCGTTTCCTTTTTACACACACACACACACACACACTCTCACACTCCCTCACTCTCACACTCATAACTTTGCAGCAACCAAGAAGGCTTTTAACTTCATGTCCTTTTTACACACACACACACACACACACAAACACAGAGACAAAACCTTGTAGAATCTCTTGAGGGTTTCTGACGTCATGTCCTTATTACACACACATACTCTTGAAGAATCTCTGGAGGGCTTCTGACATCGTGTCCTTTTTACGCACACACACACGCACACACACACACACACACACACTCCCTCACACTGATACCCATGCCTTTGCAGAATTCCTAGAGGGCTTCTGACTTCCTCTCCTTTTTACACACACACACATAGAGGCATCCTTGCAGAATTTCTGGATGGCTTCTGACGTTTTTCCTTTTTAAACACACACACACACACACACACACATACACTTGCCGAATCTCTGGATGACTTATGACTTCATAACTTTTTATACACACATACACGCTTGTAGAATCTCTGGAGGGATTCTGACTTCGTGTCCTTTTTACACACACACACTCCCTCACTCAGATACTGATACTTTTGCAGAATTACTAGAGGGCTTCTGACTTCCTGTCCTTTTTACACACACACACACACACACACACACACACACACACTCATAGATGCATCCTTGCAGAATTTCTGGATAGCTTCTGACTTTTTTCCTTTTTAAGCACACACACAAACACACACACCCTTGCCGAATCTCTGGATGACTTCTGACTTCATGTCTTTTTAACACAACACACTCACCGTTGCAGAATCTCTAGAGGGCTTCTGACTTTGTGTCCTTTTTACACAAACACACACACACACCCTTGAAGAATCTATGGAGTCCTTCTGACTTCATAACTTTATACACACACATTCACTCACACAAGCACCTTTGCAGAAACTCTGAAGGACTTCTGACTTTGTGAGCTTTTTACACACACACACAAACACACACACACAAATACACACACTCTTTCAGAATCTATGGAGTGTTTCTGACTTCATGTGTCCTTTTTACACACACACAAACAGACACACACACACACCCTTGCAGAATCTCTTGAGGGTATCTGACGTCATGTCCTTGTTACACAAACACATTTTCAGAATCTCTGGAGGGCTTCCGATTCCGTGTCCTTTTTAAACACACACACATTCACACACACACACACACACACCCTCACACTCACACTGATACGCATACCATTGCAAAATTCCTAGAGGGCTTCTTATTTTGTGTCCTTTTTACACACACACACACATAGATGCATCCTTGCAGAATTTCTGGATGGCTTCTGACTTTTTTCTTTTTAAACACACACACACACACACACCCTTGCCGAATCTCTGGATGACTTCATACTTCATGTCCTTTTAACACAACACACACACCGTTGCAGTATCTCTAGATACTTCTAACTTTGTGTCCTTTTTACAGAAACACACACACACACACCCTTGAAGAATCTCTAGAGGCCTTCTGAATTCATAACTTTTTACACACACATACACTCACACAAGCACCTTTGCAGAATCTGTGGATGACTTCTTACTTCGTGACCTTTTTACACACACACACACACACACACACATACATACATACACCCTTTCAGAATCTGTACAGTGTTTCTGACTTCATGTGTCCCTTTTACAAACACACGCATACACACACACACACACACCCTTGCAGAAACTCCAGCGGGCTTCGGACTTCGTGTTCTTTTTACACACGCACACACACACACATACACACATGCACGCACACTTGCAGAGTCTCTGGAGTGCTACTGACTTTGTGTCGTTTTTACACACACACACACTCACACACGTTCACACACAAACACATAGACACACCCTAGCAGAATTTCAAAAAGGCTTCTGAATGCTTGTCCTTTTTACACATACACACACAGACACGCTTGTAGAATCGCTGGAGGGTTTCTGACTTCTTGTCCTTTTTACACACACACACACTCCTTCACACCGACACTCATAACTTTGCAGAATTCCTAGAGGGCTTCTGACTTCCTGTCCTTTTTTCACACACACACACGCACACATGGATGCATCCTTGCAGAATTTCTGGATGGCTTCTGACTTTTTTCCATTTTAAACACACACACACTCACACGCACACACACACACACACACACACACATGCCAAGTCTCTGGATGACTTCTGAATTCATGTCTTTTTAACACAACACACTCACCTTTGCAGAATCTCGAGAATGCTTCTGAATTTGTGTCCTTTTTACACAAACACACGCACACACACACAAACACACCCTTGAAGAATCTCTGGAGGCCTCTGACTTCATAACTTTTTACACACACATACAGTCACACAAGCACCTTTCCAGAATCTCTGGAGTACTTCTGACTTCGTTTCCTTTATACACACACACACATACAAAGACAAACCCTTGCAGGATCTCTAGAGTGCTTCTGACTTGGTGTCCTTTATACACAAACACACACATACACCCTTCCAGAATCTCTACAAGGATTCTGAATTCTTGTCCTTTTTACACACACACACACACACACTCATAGATGCATGCTTGCAGAATTTTGGATGGCTTCTGACTTTTTTCCTTTTTAAACACACACACTCACACCCTTGCCGAATCTCTGGATGACTTCTGACTTCATGTCTTTTTAGCACAACACACTCCCCGTTCCAGAATCTCTTGACGGCTTCTGACTTTGTGTCCTTTTTACACAAACACACACACACACACCCTTGAAGAATCTCTGGAGGCCTTCTGACTTCATAAATTTTTACACAAACATACACTCACAAACGCACCTTTGCAGAATCTCTGGAGTACTTCTGACGTCGTTTCCTTTATACACACACACGCACACACACACACACACATATTCACACTCTTTCAGAATCTATGCAGTGTTTCTGACTCCTCGTGTCTTTTTTAAACACACACACGTACACACACACACACCCTTGCAGAATCTATGGAGTGTTTCTCACATAATGTGTCCTTTTTACACACACACACACACACAAACATTTGCCGAATCTCTGGATGATTTCTGACTTCCTGTCTTTTTAACACAAAACACTCACCGTTGCAGAATCTCTAGAGGGCTTCTGACTTTTTGTCCTTTTTACACAAACACACGCACACACACACACACACACACCCTTGAAGAATCTCTGGGGGCCTTCTGACTTCATAATTTTTACACACACATACAGTCACACAAGCACCTTTCCAGAATCTCTGGAGTACTTCTGACTTCGTTTCCTTTATTTAAACACACACACTGAAAAGCACACCGTTGCAAAATTCGTAGAGGGCTTCTTACTTTGTGTCCTTTTTACACACACACACTCACACATCCTTGCAGAATTCCTGGATGGCTTCATACTTTGTGTCCTTTTTAAACACACACACACACCCTTGCAGAAACTCTAGAGGGCTTCGGACTTCGTGTTCTTTTTACACACACACACACACACATACACACATGCACGCACACTTGCAGAGTCTCTGGAGTACTTCTGACTTCGTGTCATTTTTACACACACACACTCACACACGTTCACACACACACATAGGCACACCCTAGCAGAATTTCTAGAAGACTTCTGAATTCTTGTCCTTTTTACACATACACACACAGACACGCTTGTAGAATCTCTGGAGGGCTTCTGACTTCGTGTCCTTTTGACACACACACACACACACACTCCCTCACACAGATACTCATACCTTTGCAGAATTCCTAGAGGGCTTCTGACTTCCTGTTCTTTTTAAACACACACACACACACACACACACTTGCCGAATCTCTGGATGACTTCTGATTTCATGTCTTTTTAACACAACACACTCACCATTGCAGAATCTCTAGAGGGCTTCTGAATTTGTGTCCTTTTTACACAAACACACGCACACACCCCCACACAAACACACACCCTTGAAGAATCTCTGGAGGCCTTCTGACTTCATAAATTTTTATACACACATACACTCAGAAACGCACCTTTGCAGAATCTCTGGAGTACTTCTGACTTCTTTTCCTATTTGCACACACACACACACACACACAAAGACACACCCTTGCAGAATCTCTAGAGTGCTTCTGACTTCGTGTCCTTTATACACACTCACACACATACACCCTTCCAGAATCTCTACAAGGATTTTGAATTCGTGTACTTTTTAACCACACACACACACACACACACACACACACACACACACACACACCCATAGAGGCATCCTTGCAGAATTTCTGGATGGCTTCTGACTATTTTCATTTAAACACACGCACACACCACACACACTCACCTTTTCAGAAACTCAAGAGGACTTCGGACTTCGTGTTCTTTTTACATACGCACACACACACACATACACACATGCAAGCACACTTGCAGAGTCTCTGGAATGCTTCTGACTTCGTGTCCTTTTTACACACACACACACTCACACACGTTCACACACACACATAGACACACCCTAGCAGAATTTCTAGAAGGCTTCTTAATTCTTGTCCTTTTTACGCATACACACACAGACACGCTTGTAGAATCTCTGGAGGGCTTCTGACTTCGTGTCCTTTTTACACACACACACACACACACACACTCCCTAAAACAGATACTCATACCTTTGCAGAATTCCTAGAGGGCTTCTGACTTCCTGTCCTTTTTAAACACACACACACACACACACACACACACACTTGCCGAATCTCTGGATGACTTCTGACTTCATGTCTTTTTAACACAACACACTCACCGTTGCAGAATCTCTAGAGGGCTTCAGATTTTGTGTACTTTTTACACAAACACACGCACACACACACACAAACACACACCTTGAAGAATCTCTGGAGGCCTTTTGAATTCTTAACTTTTTACACACACATACACTCACACAAGCACGTTTGCAGAATCTCTGAAGGACTTCTGACTTCGTGACCTTTTTACACACACACATACACACACATACGAACACCCATTCAGAATCTATGCAGTGTTTGTGACTTCATGTGTCCTTTTTGCACACAGCACATAAACACACACACCCTTGCAGAATCTCTTGAGGGTTTCTGACGTCATGTCCTTGTTACACACACACATTTTCAGAATCTCTGGAGGGATTCTGACTCCGTGTCCTTTTTAAACTCACACACATTCACACACACACACACACACCAAACACACACCCTCACACAGATACCCATACCTTTGCAGAATTCCTAGAGGGATTCTGACTTCCTGTCCTTTTTACACACACACACACACACATAGATTCATCCTTGCAGAATTTCTGGATGGCTTCTGACTTTTTTCCTTTTTAAACACACACACACACACACACACACACACACACACACATTTGCCGAATCTCAGGATGATTTCTGACTTCATGTCTTTTTATTACAACACACTCACCATTGCTGAATCTCTAGAGGGCTTCTGACTTTGTGTCCTTTTTACACAAACACACGCACACACAAACACACATACACACACCCTTGAAGAATCTCTGGAGGCCTTCTGACTTCCTAACTTTTTACACACACATACACTCACACAAGCACCTTTGCAGAATCTCTGGAGTACTTCTGACTTCGTTTCCTTTTTACACACACACACACACACACACACACACACACACTGATACGCATACCGTTGCAAAATTCATAGAGGGCTTCTTACCTTGTGTCCTTTTTACACACACACACTCACACATCCTTGCAGAATTCCTGGATGGCTTCATACTTTATGTCCTTTTTAAATACACACACACACACACACATCTTTGAAAAACTCTAAAGGGCTTCGCACTTCGTGTTTTTTTACACATGCACACACACACACACATGCACCCACCCTTGCAGAGTCTCTGGAGTGCTTCTGATTTCGTGTCGTTTTTACACAAAAACACACGCACACACACACACACACACACACACACACTCGAAGAATCTCTGGAGGCCTTCTGATTTCATAACTTTTTATACAAACATACACTCACACAAGCACCTTTGCAGAATCTCTGGAGTACTTCTGACTTCGTTTCCTTTTTACACACACACACACACACACACACACACACACTCACACACTCCCTCACTCTCACACTCATAACTTTGCAGCAACCAAGAAGGCTTTTAACTTCATGTCCTTTTTACACACACACACACACACACACACAAACACAGAGACAAAACCTTGTAGAATCTCTTGAGGGTTTCTGACGTCATGTCCTTATTACACACACATACTCTTGAAGAATCTCTGGAGGGCTTCTGACATCGTGTCCTTTTTACGCACACACACACGCACACACACACACACACACACACACACACACACTCCCTCACACTGATACCCATGCCTTTGCAGAATTCCTAGAGGGCTTCTGATTTCCTCTCCTTTTTACACACACACACACACAGAGGCATCCTTGCAGAATTTCTGGATGGCTTCTGACTTTTTTCCTTTTTAAACACACACACACACACATACACTTGCCGAATCTCTGGATGACTTATGGCTTCATAACTTTTTATACACACATACACACAGACACGCTTGTAGAATCTCTGGAGGGATTCTGACTTCGTGTCCTTTTTACACACACACACTCCCTCACTCAGATACTGATACTTTTGCAGAATTACTAGAGGGCTTCTGACTTCCTGTCCTTTTTACACACACACACACACACACACACACACACACTCATAGATGCATCCTTGCAGAATTTCTGGATAGCTTCTGACTTTTTTCCTTTTTAAGCACACACACAAACACACTCCCTTGCCGAATCTCTGGATGACTTCTGACTTCATGTCTTTTTAACACAACACACTCACCGTTGCAGAATCTCTAGAGGGCTTCTGACTTTGTGTCCTTTTTACACAAACACACACACACACCCTTGAAGAATCTATGGAGTCCTTCTGACTTCATAACTTTTTACACACACATTCACTCACACAAGCACCTTTGCAGAAACTCTGAAGGACTTCTGACTTTGTGAGCTTTTTACACACACACACAAACACACACACACAAATACACACACCCTTTCAGAATCTATGGAGTGTTTCTGACTTCATGTGTCCTTTTTACACACACACAAACAGACACACACACACACCCTTGCAGAATCTCTTGAGGGTATCTGACGTCATGTCCTTGTTACACAAACACATTTTCAGAATCTCTGGAGGGCTTCTGATTCCGTGTCCTTTTTAAACACACACACATTCACACACACACACACACACCCTCACACTCACACTGATACGCATACCATTGCAAAATTCCTAGAGGGCTTCTTATTTTGTGTCCTTTTTACACACACACACACACACACATAGATGCATCCTTGCAGAATTTCTGGATGGCTTCTGACTTTTTTTCTTTTTAAACACACAAACACACACACACCCTTGCCGAATCTCTGGATGACTTCATACTTCATGTCCTTTTAACACAACACACACACCGTTGCAGTATCTCTAGAGGACTTCTAACTTTGTGTCCTTTTTACAGAAACACACACACACACACACACCCTTGAAGAATCTCTAGAGGCCTTCTGAATTCATAACTTTTTACACACACATACACTCACACAAGCACCTTTGCAGAATCTCTGGATGACTTCTTACTTCGTGACCTTTTTACACACACACACACACACACACACACACATACATACACCCTTTCAGAATCTATACAGTGTTTCTGACTTCATGTGTCCCTTTTACAAACACACGCATACACACACACACACACACCCTTGCAGAAACTCCAGCGGGCTTCTGACTTCGTGTTCTTTTTACACACGCACACACACACACATACACACATGCACGCACACTTGCAGAGTCTCTGGAGTGCTACTGACTTTGTGTCGTTTTTACACACACACACACTCACACACGTTCACACACACACATATAGACACACCCTAGCAGAATTTCGAAAAGGCTGCTGAATGCTTGTCCTTTTTACACATACACACACAGACACGCTTGTAGAATCGCTGGAGGGCTTCTGACTTCTTGTCCTTTTTACACACACACACACTCCTTCACACCGACACTCATAACTTTGCAGAATTCCTAGAGGGCTTCTGACTTCCTGTCCTTTTTACACACACACACACACGCACACATAGATGCATCCTTGCAGAATTTCTGGATGGCTTCTGACTTTTTTCCATTTTAAACACACACACACACTCACACGCACACACACACACACACACACACACTTGCCAAGTCTCTGGATGACTTCTGAATTCATGTCTTCTTAACACAACACACTCACCTTTGCAGAATCTCGAGAATGCTTCTGAATTTGTGTCCTTTTTACACAAACACACGCACACACACACAAACACACCCTTGAAGAATCTCTGGAGGCTTCTGACTTCATAACTTTTTACACACACATACAGTCACACAAGCACCTTTCCAGAATCTCTGGAGTACTTCTGACTTCGTTTCCTTTATACACACACACACATACAAAGACAAACCCTTGCAGGATCTCTAGAGTGCTTCTGACTTGGTGTCCTTTATACACAAACACACACATACACCCTTCCAGAATCTCTACAAGGATTCTGAATTCTTGTCCTTTTTACACACACACACACACACACACACACACACACACACTCATAGATGCATGCTTGCAGAATTTCTGGATGGCTTCTGACTTTTTTCCTTTTTAAACACACACACACACTCACACGCACACACACACACACACACACACTTGCCAAGTCTCTGGATGACTTCTGAATTCATGTCTTTTTAACACAACACACTCACCTTTGCAGAATCTCGAGAATGCTTCTGAATTTGTGTCCTTTTTACACAAACACACGCACACACACACAAACACACCCTTGAAGAATCTCTGGAGGCTTCTGACTTCATAACTTTTTACACACACATACAGTCACACAAGCACCTTTCCAGAATCTCTGGAGTACTTCTGACTTCGTTTCCTTTATACACACACACACATACAAAGACAAACCCTTGCAGGATCTCTAGAGTGCTTCTGACTTGGTGTCCTTTATACACAAACACACACATACACCCTTCCAGAATCTCTACAAGGATTCTGAATTCTTGTCCTTTTTACACACACACACACACACACACACTCATAGATGCATGCTTGCAGAATTTTGGATGGCTTCTGACTTTTTTCCTTTTTAAACACACACACTCACACCCTTGCCGAATCTCTGGATGACTTCTGACTTCATGTCTTTTTAGCACAACACACTCCCCGTTCCAGAATCTCTTGACGGCTTCTGACTTTGTGTCCTTTTTACACAAACACACACACACACACCCTTGAAGAATCTCTGGAGGCCTTCTGACTTCATAAATTTTTACACAAACATACACTCACAAACGCACCTTTGCAGAATCTCTGGAGTACTTCTGACGTCGTTTCCTTTATACACACACACGCACACACACACACACACATATTCACACTCTTTCAGAATCTATGCAGTGTTTCTGACTCCTCGTGTCTTTTTTAAACACACACACGTACACACACACACACCCTTGCAGAATCTATGGAGTGTTTCTCACATAATGTGTCCTTTTTACACACACACACACACACACACACAAACATTTGCCGAATCTCTGGATGATTTCTGACTTCCTGTCTTTTTAACACAAAACACTCACCGTTGCAGAATCTCTAGAGGGCTTCTGACTTTGTGTCCTTTTTACACAAACACACGCACACACACACACACACACACACACCCTTGAAGAATCTCTGGGGCCTTCTGACTTCATAATTTTTACACACACATACAGTCACACAAGCACCTTTCCAGAATCTCTGGAGTACTTCTGACTTCGTTTCCTTTATTTACACACACACACTGATAAGCACACCGTTGCAAAATTCGTAGAGGGCTTCTTACTTTGTGTCCTTTTAACACACACACACTCACACATCCTTGCAGAATCTATGGAGTGTTTCTCACATAATGTGTCCTTTTTACACACACACACACACACAAACATTTGCCGAATCTCTGGATGATTTCTGACTTCCTGTCTTTTTAACAGAAAACACTCACCGTTGCAGAATCTCTAGAGGGCTTCTGACTTTTTGTCCTTTTTACACAAACACACGCACACACACACACACACACCCTTGAAGAATCTCTGGAGGCCTACTGACTTCATAATTTTTACACACACATACAGTCACACAAGCACCTTTCCAGAATCTCTGGAGTACTTCTGACTTCGTTTCCTTTATTTAAACACACACACTGAATAGCACACCGTTGCAAAATTCGTAGAGGGCTTCTTACTTTGTGTCCTTTTTACACACACACACTCACACATCCTTGCAGAATTCCTGGATGGCTTCATACTTTGTGTCCTTTTTAAACACACACACACACCCTTGCAGAAACTCTAGAGGGCTTCGGACTTCGTCTTCTTTTTACACACGCACACACACACATACACACATGCACGCACACTTGCAGAGTCTCTGGAGTACTTCTGACTTCGTGTCATTTTTACACACACACACTCACACACGTTCACACACACACATAGACACACCGTAGCAGAATTTCTAGAAGGCTTCTGAATTCTTGTCCTTTTTACACATACACACACAGACACGCTTGTAGAATCTCTGGAGGGCTTCTGACTTCGTGTCCTTTTGACACACACACACACACACACTCCCTCACACAGATACTCATACCTTTGCAGAATTCCTAGAGGGCTTCTGACTTCCTGTTCTTTTTAAACACACACACACACACACACACACACACACTTGCCGAATCTCTGGATGACTTCTGATTATATGTCTTTTTAACACAACACACTCACCGTTGCAGAATTTCTAGAGGGCTTCTGAATTTGTGTCCTTTTTACACAAACACACGCACACACACCCACACAAACACACACCCTTGAAGAATCTCTGGAGGCCTTCTGACTTCATAAATTTTTATACACACATACACTCAGAAACGCACCTTTGCAGAATCTCTGGAGTACTTCTGACTTCTTTTCCTATTTGCACACACACACACACACACACACACACACAAAGACACACCCTTGCAGAATCTCTAGAGTGCTTCTGACTTCGTGTCCTTTATACACACTCACACACATACACCCTTCCAGAATCTCTACAAGGATTCTGAATTCGTGTACTTTTTAACCACACACACACACACACACACACACACACACATAGAGGCATCCTTGCAGAATTTCTGGATGGCTTCTGACTATTTTCATTTAAACACACACACACACACACACACACACACACACACTCACCTTTGCAGAAACTCTAGAGGACTTCGGACTTCGTGTTCTTTTTACATACGCACACACACACACATACACACATGCAAGCACACTTGCAGAGTCTCTGGAATGCTTCTGACTTCGTGTCCTTTTTACACACACACACACTCACACACGTTCACACACACACATAGACACACCCTAGCAGAATTTCTAGAAGGCTTCTTAATTCTTGTCCTTTTTACGCATACACACACAGACACGCTTATAGGATCTCTGGAGGGCTTCTGACTTCGTGTCCTTTTTACACACACACACACACACTCCCTAAAACAGATACTCATACCTTTGCAGAATTCCTAGAGGGCTTCTGACTTCCTGTCCTTTTTAAACACACACACACACACACACACACACACACACACACACACACTTGCCGAACCTCTGGATGACTTCTGACTTCATGTCTTTTTAACACAACACACTCACCGTTGCAGAATCTCTAGAGGGCTTCAGATTTTGTGTACTTTTTACACAAACACACGCACACACACACACAAACACACACCCTTGAAGAATCTCTGGAGGCCTTTTGAATTCTTAACTTTTTACACACACATACACTCACACAAGCACGTTTGCAGAATCTCTGAAGGACTTCTGACTTCGTGACCTTTTTACACACACACATACACACATATACGAACACCCATTCAGAATCTATGCAGTGTTTGTGACTTCATGTGTCCTTTTTGCACACAGCACATAAACAAACACACCCTTGCAGAATCTCTTGAGGGTTTCTGACGTCATGTCCTTGTTACACACACACATTTTCAGAATCTCTGGAGGGCTTCTGACTCCGTGTCCTTTTTAAACTCACACACATTCACACACACACACACACACACAAACACACACCCTCACACAGATACCCATACCTTTGCAGAATTCCTAGAGGGATTCTGACTTCCTGTCCTTTTTACACACACACAAACACACACATAGATTCATCCTTTTAGAATTTCTGGATGGCTTCTGACTTTTTTCCTTTTTAAACACACACACACACACATTTGCCGAATCTCAGGATGATTTCTGACTTCATGTCTTTTTATTACAACACACTCACCATAGCTGAATCTCTAGAGGGCTTCTGACTTTGTGTCCTTTTTACACAAACACACACACACACAAACACACATACACACACCCTTGAAGAATCTCTGGAGGCCTTCTGACTTCCTAACTTTTTACACACACATACACTCACACAAGCACCTTTGCAGAATCTCTGGAGTACTTCTGACTTCGTTTCCTTTTTACACACACACACACACACACACACACACACACACACTGATACGCATACCGTTGCAAAATTCATAGAGGGCTTCTTACCTTGTGTCCTTTTTACACACACACACTCACACATCCTTGCAGAATTCCTGGATGGCTTCATACTTTATGTCCTTTTTAAATACACACACACACACACATCTTTGAAAAACTCTAAAGGGCTTCGCACTTCGTGTTTTTTTACACATGCACACACACACACACATGCACCCACCCTTGCAGAGTCTCTGGAGTGCTTCTGATTTCGTGTCATTTTTACACACAAACACACGCACACACACACACACACACACACACCCTCGAAGAATCTCTGGAGGCCTTCTGATTTCATAACTTTTTATACAAACATACACTCACACAAGCACCTTTGCAGAATCTCTGGAGTACTTCTGACTTCGTTTCCTTTTTACACACACACACACACACACACTCACACACTCCCTCACTCTCACACTCATAACTTTGCAGCAACCAAGAAGGCTTTTAACTTCATGTCCTTTTTACACACACACACACACACACACACACAAACACAGAGACAAAACCTTGTAGAATCTCTTGAGGGTTTCTGACGTCATGTCCTTATTACACACACATACTCTTGAATCTCTGGAGGGCTTCTGACATCGTGTCCTTTTTACGCACACACACACGCACACACACACACACACACTCCCTCACACTGATACCCATGCCTTTGCAGAATTCCTAGAGGGCTTCTGACTTCCTCTCCTTTTTACACACACACACATAGAGGCATCCTTGCAGAATTTCTGGATGGCTTCTGACTTTTTTCCTTTTTAAACACACACACACACACACACATACACTTGCCGAATCTCTGGATGACTTATGACTTCATAACTTTTTATACACACATACACGCTTGTAGAATCTCTGGAGGGATTCTGACTTCGTGTCCTTTTTACACACACACACTCCCTCACTCAGATACTGATACTTTTGCAGAATTACTAGAGGGCTTCTGACTTCCTGTCCTTTTTACACACACACACACACACACACACACACACTCATAGATGCATCCTTGCAGAATTTCTGGATAGCTTCTGACTTTTTTCCTTTTTAAGCACACACACAAACACACACACCCTTGCCGAATCTCTGGATGACTTCTGACTTCATGTCTTTTTAACACAACACACTCACCGTTGCAGAATCTCTAGAGGGCTTCTGACTTTGTGTCCTTTTTACACAAACACACACACACACCCTTGAAGAATCTATGGAGTCCTTCTGACTTCATAACTTTATACACACACATTCACTCACACAAGCACCTTTGCAGAAACTCTGAAGGACTTCTGACTTTGTGAGCTTTTTACACACACACACAAACACACACACACAAATACACACACTCTTTCAGAATCTATGGAGTGTTTCTGACTTCATGTGTCCTTTTTACACACACACAAACAGACACACACACACACCCTTGCAGAATCTCTTGAGGGTATCTGACGTCATGTCCTTGTTACACAAACACATTTTCAGAATCTCTGGAGGGCTTCCGATTCCGTGTCCTTTTTAAACACACACACATTCACACACACACACACACACCCTCACACTCACACTGATACGCATACCATTGCAAAATTCCTAGAGGGCTTCTTATTTTGTGTCCTTTTTACACACACACACACATAGATGCATCCTTGCAGAATTTCTGGATGGCTTCTGACTTTTTTTCTTTTTAAACACACACACACAAACACACCCTTGCCGAATCTCTGGATGACTTCATACTTCATGTCCTTTTAACACAACACACACACCGTTGCAGTATCTCTAGAGGACTTCTAACTTTGTGTCCTTTTTACAGAAACACACACACACACACCCTTGAAGAATCTCTAGAGGCCTTCTGAATTCATAACTTTTTACACACACATACACTCACACAAGCACCTTTGCAGAATCTGTGGATGACTTCTTACTTCGTGAACTTTTTACACACACACACACACACACACACACACATACATACATACACCCTTTCAGAATCTATACAGTGTTTCTGACTTCATGTGTCCCTTTTACAAACACACGCATACACACACACACACACCCTTGCAGAAACTCCAGCGGGCTTCGGACTTCGTGTTCTTTTTACACACGCACACACACACACATACACACATGCACGCACACTTGCAGAGTCTCTGGAGTGCTACTGACTTTGTGTCGTTTTTACACACACACACACTCACACACGTTCACACACACACACATAGACACACCCTAGCAGAATTTCAAAAAGGCTTCTGAATGCTTGTCCTTTTTACACATACACACACAGACACGCTTGTAGAATCGCTGGAGGGTTTCTGACTTCTTGTCCTTTTTACACACACACACACTCCTTCACACCGACACTCATAACTTTGCAGAATTCCTAGAGGGCTTCTGACTTCCTGTCCTTTTTTCACACACACACACGCACACATGGATGCATCCTTGCAGAATTTCTGGATGGCTTCTGACTTTTTTCCATTTTAAACACACACACACTCACACGCACACACACACACACACACACACATGCCAAGTCTCTGGATGACTTCTGAATTCATGTCTTTTTAACACAACACACTCACCTTTGCAGAATCTCGAGAATGCTTCTGAATTTGTGTCCTTTTTACACAAACACACGCACACACACACAAACACACCCTTGAAGAATCTCTGGAGGCCTCTGACTTCATAACTTTTTACACACACATACAGTCACACAAGCACCTTTCCAGAATCTCTGGAGTACTTCTGACTTCGTTTCCTTTATACACACACACACATACAAAGACAAACCCTTGCAGGATCTCTAGAGTGCTTCTGACTTGGTGTCCTTTATACACAAACACACACATACACCCTTCCAGAATCTCTACAAGGATTCTGAATTCTTGTCCTTTTTACACACACACACACACACACACACACTCATAGATGCATGCTTGCAGAATTTTGGATGGCTTCTGACTTTTTTCCTTTTTAAAAACACACACTCACACCCTTGCCGAATCTCTGGATGACTTCTGACTTCATGTCTTTTTAGCACAACACACTCCCCGTTCCAGAATCTCTTGACGGCTTCTGACTTTGTGTCCTTTTTACACAAACACACACACACACACCCTTGAAGAATCTCTGGAGGCCTTCTGACTTCATAAATTTTTACACAAACATACACTCACAAACGCACCTTTGCAGAATCTCTGGAGTACTTCTGACGTCGTTTCCTTTGTACACACACACGCACACACACACACACACACATATTCACACTCTTTCAGAATCTATGCAGTGTTTCTGACTCCTCGTGTCTTTTTTAAACACACACACGTACACACACACACACCCTTGCAGAATCTATGGAGTGTTTCTCACATAATGTGTCCTTTTTACACACACACACACACACAAACATTTGCCGAATCTCTGGATGATTTCTGACTTCCTGTCTTTTTAACACAAAACACTCACCGTTGCAGAATCTCTAGAGGGCTTCTGACTTTTTGTCCTTTTTACACAAACACACGCACACACACACACACACACACACCCTTGAAGAATCTCTGGGGGCCTTCTGACTTCATAATTTTTACACACACATACAGTCACACAAGCACCTTTCCAGAATCTCTGGAGTACTTCTGACTTCGTTTCCTTTATTTAAACCCACACACTGAAAAGCACACCGTTGCAAAATTCGTAGAGGGCTTCTTACTTTGTGTCCTTTTTACACACACACACTCACACATCCTTGCAGAATTCCTGGATGGCTTCATACTTTGTGTCCTTTTTAAACACACACACACACACCCTTGCAGAAACTCTAGAGGGCTTCGGACTTCGTGTTCTTTTTACAAACACACACACACACATACACACATGCACGCACACTTGCAGAGTCTCTGGAGTACTTCTGACTTCGTGTCATTTTTACACACACACACTCACACACGTTCACACACACACATAGGCACACCCTAGCAGAATTTCTAGAAGACTTCTGAATTCTTGTCCTTTTTACACATACACACACAGACACGCTTGTAGAATCTCTGGAGGGCTTCTGACTTCGTGTCCTTTTGACACACACACACACACACACTCCCTCACACAGATACTCATACCTTTGCAGAATTCCTAGAGGGCTTCTGACTTCCTGTTCTTTTTAAACACACACACACACACACACACTTGCCGAATCTCTGGATGACTTCTGATTTCATGTCTTTTTAACACAACACACTCACCATTGCAGAATCTCTAGAGGGCTTCTGAATTTGTGTCCTTTTTACACAAACACACGCACACACCCCCACACAAACACACACCCTTGAAGAATCTCTGGAGGCCTTCTGACTTCATAAATTTTTATACACACATACACTCAGAAACGCACCTTTGCAGAATCTCTGGAGTACTTCTGACTTCTTTTCCTATTTGCACACACACACACACACACACACACAAAGACACACCCTTGCAGAATCTCTAGAGTGCTTCTGACTTCGTGTCCTTTATACACACTCACACACATACACCCTTCCAGAATCTCTACAAGGATTTTGAATTCGTGTACTTTTTAACCACACACACACACACACACACACACACACACACACACACACACACCCATAGAGGCATCCTTGCAGAATTTCTGGATGGCTTCTGACTATTTTCATTTAAACACACGCACACACACACACACACACTCACCTTTTCAGAAACTCAAGAGGACTTCGGACTTCGTGTTCTTTTTACATACGCACACACACACACATACACACATGCAAGCACACTTGCAGAGTCTCTGGAATGCTTCTGACTTCGTGTCCTTTTTACACACACACACACACACTCACACACGTTCACACACACACATAGACATACCCTAGCAGAATTTCTAGAAGGCTTCTTAATTCTTGTCCTTTTTACGCATACACACACAGACACGCTTGTAGAATCTCTGGAGGGCTTCTGACTTCGTGTCCTTTTTACACACACACACACACACACTCCCTAAAACAGATACTCATACCTTTGCAGAATTCCTAGAGGGCTTCTGACTTCCTGTCCTTTTTAAACACACACACACACACACACACACACTTGCCGAATCTCTGGATGACTTCTGACTTCATGTCTTTTTAACACAACACACTCACCGTTGCAGAATCTCTAGAGGGCTTCAGATTTTGTGTACTTTTTACACAAACACACGCACACACACACACAAACACACACCCTTGAAGAATCTCTGGAGGCCTTTTGAATTCTTAACTTTTTACACACACATACACTCACACAAGCACGTTTGCAGAATCTCTGAAGGACTTCTGACTTCGTGACCTTTTTACACACACACATACACACACATACGAACACCCATTCAGAATCTATGCAGTGTTTGTGACTTCATGTGTCCTTTTTGCACACAGCACATAAACACACACACCCTTGCAGAATCTCTTGAGGGTTTCTGACGTCATGTCCTTGTTACACACACACATTTTCAGAATCTCTGGAGGGATTCTGACTCCGTGTCCTTTTTAAACTCACACACATTCACACACACACACACACCAAACACACACCCTCACACAGATACCCATACCTTTGCAGAATTCCTAGAGCGATTCTGACTTCCTGTCCTTTTTACACACACACACACACACACACACACACACATAGATTCATCCTTGCAGAATTTCTGGATGGCTTCTGACTTTTTTCCTTTTTAAACACACACACACACACACACACACACACACACATTTGCCGAATCTCAGGATGATTTCTGACTTCATGTCTTTTTATTACAACACACTCAGCATTGCTGAATCTCTAGAGGGCTTCTGACTTTGTGTCCTTTTTACACAAACACACGCACACACAAACACACATACACACACCCTTGAAGAATCTCTGGAGGCCTTCTGACTTCCTAATTTTTTACACACACATACACTCACACAAGCACCTTTGCAGAATCTCTGGAGTACTTCTGACTTCGTTTCCTTTTTACACACACACACACACACACACACACACACACACACACACTGATACGCATACCGTTGCAAAATTCATAGAGGGCTTCTTACCTTGTGTCCTTTTTACACACACACACTCACACATCCTTGCAGAATTCCTGGATGGCTTCATACTTTATGTCCTTTTTAAATACACACACACACACACACATCTTTGAAAAACTCTAAAGGGCTTCGCACTTCGTGTTTTTTTACACATGCACACACACACACACATGCACCCACCCTTGCAGAGTCTCTGGAGTGCTTCTGATTTCGTGTTGTTTTTACACAAAAACACACGCACACACACACACACACACACACACTCGAAGAATCTCTGGAGGCCTTCTGATTTCATAACTTTTTATACAAACATACACTCACACAAGCACCTTTGCAGAATCTCTGGAGTACTTCTGACTTCGTTTCCTTTTTACACACACACACACACACACACACACACTCACACACTCCCTCACTCTCACACTCATAACTTTGCAGCAACCAAGAAGGCTTTTAACTTCATGTCCTTTTTACACACACACACACACACACACACACGCAAACACAGAGACAAAACCTTGTAGAATCTCTTGAGGGTTTCTGACGTCATGTCCTTATTACACACACATACTCTTGAAGAATCTCTGGAGGGCTTCTGACATCGTGTCCTTTTTACGCACACACACACGCACACACACACACACACACACTCCCTCACACTGATACCCATGCCTTTGCAGAATTCCTAGAGGGCTTCTGACTTCCTCTCCTTTTTACACACACACACACATAGAGGCATCCTTGCAGAATTTCTGGATGGCTTCTGACTTTTTTCCTTTTTAAACACACACACACACACATACACTTGCCGAATCTCTGGATGACTTATGACTTCATAACTTTTTATACACACATACACACAGACACGCTTGTAGAATCTCTGGAGGGATTCTGACTTCGTGTCCTTTTTACACACACACACTCCCTCACTCAGATACTGATACTTTTGCAGAATTACTAGAGGGCTTCTGACTTCCTGTCCTTTTTACACACACACACACACACACACACACACACACACACTCATAGATGCATCCTTGCAGAATTTCTGGATAGCTTCTGACTTTTTTCCTTTTTAAGCACACACACAAACACACACACCCTTGCCGAATCTCTGGATGACTTCTGACTTCATGTCTTTTTAACACAACACACTCACCGTTGCAGAATCTCTAGAGGGCTTCTGACTTTGTGTCCTTTTTACACAAACACACACACACACCCTTGAAGAATCTATGGAGTCCTTCTGACTTCATAACTTTTTACACACACATTCACTCACACAAGCACCTTTGCAGAAACTCTGAAGGACTTCTGACTTTGTGAGCTTTTTACACACACACACAAACACACACACACAAATACACACACCCTTTCAGAATCTATGGAGTGTTTCTGACTTCATGTGTCCTTTTTACACACACACAAACAGACACACACACACACCCTTGCAGAATCTCTTGAGGGTATCTGACGTCATGTCCTTGTTACACAAACACATTTTCAGAATCTCTGGAGGGCTTCTGATTCCGTGTCCTTTTTAAACACACACACATTCACACACACACACACACACCCTCACACTCACACTGATACGCATACCATTGCAAAATTCCTAGAGGGCTTCTTATTTTGTGTCCTTTTTACACACACACACACACACACACATAGATGCATCCTTGCAGAATTTCTGGATGGCTTCTGACTTTTTTTCTTTTTAAACACACACACACACACACACCCTTGCCGAATCTCTGGATGACTTCATACTTCATGTCCTTTTAACACAACACACACACCGTTGCAGTATCTCTAGAGGACTTCTAACTTTGTGTCCTTTTTACAGAAACACACACACACACACACACCCTTGAAGAATCTCTAGAGGCCTTCTGACTTCATAACTTTTTACACACACATACAGTCACACAAGCACCTTTGCAGAATCTCTGGAGTACTTCTGACTTCGTTTCCTTTATACACACACACACATACAAAGACAAACCCTTGCAGGATCTCTAGAGTGCTTCTGACTTGGTGTCCTTTATACACAAACACACACATACACCCTTCCAGAATCTCTACAAGGATTCTGAATTCTTGTCCTTTTTACACACACACACACACACACACACACTCATAGATGCATGCTTGCAGAATTTTGGATGGCTTCTGACTTTTTTCCTTTTTAAACACACACACTCACACCCTTGCCGAATCTCTGGATGACTTCTGACTTCATGTCTTTTTAGCACAACACACTCCCCGTTCCAGAATCTCTTGACGGCTTCTGACTTTGTGTCCTTTTTACACAAACACACACACACACACCCTTGAAGAATCTCTGGAGGCCTTCTGACTTCATAAATTTTTACACAAACATACACTCACAAACGCACCTTTGCAGAATCTCTGGAGTACTTCTGACGTCATTTCCTTTATACACACACACATATTCACACTCTTTCAGAATCTATGCAGTGTTTCTGACTCCTCGTGTCTTTTTTAAACACACACACGTACACACACACACACCCTTGCAGAATCTATGGAGTGTTTCTCACATAATGTGTCCTTTTTACACACACACACACACACACACAAACATTTGCTGAATCTCTGGATGATTTCTGACTTCCTGTCTTTTTAACACAAAACACTCACCGTTGCAGAATCTCTAGAGGGCTTCTGACTTTTTGTCCTTTTTACACAAACACACGCACACACACACACACACACACACACACACCCTTGAAGAATCTCTGGAGGCCTACTGACTTCATAATTTTTACACACACATACAGTCACACAAGCACCTTTCCAGAATCTCTGGAGTACTTCTGACTTCGTTTCCTTTATTTAAACACACACACTGAAAAGCACACCGTTGCAAAATTCGTAGAGGGCTTCTTACTTTGTGTCCTTTTTACACACACACACTCACACATCCTTGCAGAATTCCTGGATGGCTTCATACTTTGTGTCCTTTTTAAACACACACACACACCCTTGCAGAAACTCTAGAGGGCTTCGGACTTCGTGTTCTTTTTACACACGCACACACACACATACACACATGCACGCACACTTGCAGAGTCTCTGGAGTACTTCTGACTTCGTGTCATTTTTACACACACACACTCACACACGTTCACACACACACATAGACACACCGTAGCAGAATTTCTAGAAGACTTCTGAATTCTTGTCCTTTTTACACATACACACACAGACACGCTTGTAGAATCTCTGGAGGGCTTCTGACTTCGTGTCCTTTTGACACACACACACACACACACACACACTCCCTCACACAGATACTCATACCTTTGCAGAATTCCTAGAGGGCTTCTGACTTCCTGTTCTTTTTAAACACACACACACACACACACACTTGCCGAATCTCTGGATGACTTCTGATTTCATGTCTTTTTAACACAACACACTCACCATTGCAGAATCTCTAGAGGGCTTCTGAATTTGTGTCCTTTTTACACAAACACACGCACACACCCCCACACAAACACACACCCTTGAAGAATCTCTGGAGGCCTTCTGACTTCATAAATTTTTATACACACATACACTCAGAAACGCACCTTTGCAGAATCTCTGGAGTACATCTGACTTCTTTTCCTATTTGCACACACACACACACACACACACACACACAAAGACACACCCTTGCAGAATCTCTAGAGTGCTTCTGACTTCGTGTCCTTTATACACACTCACACACATACACCCTTCCAAAATCTCTACAAGGATTCTGAATTCGTGTACTTTTTAACCACACACACACACACACACACACACACACACACACACACACACACCCATAGAGGCATCCTTGCAGAATTTCTGGATGGCTTCTGACTATTTTCATTTAAACACACGCACACACACACACACACACTCACCTTTGCAGAAACTCTAGAGGACTTCGGACTTCGTGTTCTTTTTACATACGCACACACACACACATACACACATGCAAGCACACTTGCAGAGTCTCTGGAATGCTTCTGACTTCGTGTCCTTTTTACACACACACACACTCACACACGTTCACACACACACATAGACACACCCTAGCAGAATTTCTAGAAGGCTTCTTAATTCTTGTCCTTTTTACGCATACACACACAGACACGCTTGTAGAATCTCTGGAGGGCTTCTGACTTCGTGTCCTTTTTACACACACAAACACACACTCCCTAAAACAGATACTCATACCTTTGCAGAATTCCTAGAGGGCTTCTGACTTCCTGTCCTTTTTAAACACACACACACACACACACACACTTGCCGAATCTCTGGATGACTTCTGACTTCATGTCTTTTTAACACAACACACTCACCGTTGCAGAATCTCTAGAGGGCTTCTGACTTTGTGTCCTTTTTACACAAACACACACACACACCCTTGAAGAATCTATGGAGTCCTTCTGACTTCATAACTTTTTACACACACATTCACTCACACAAGCACCTTTGCAGAAACTCTGAAGGACTTCTGACTTTGTGAGCTTTTTACACACACACACAAACACACACACACAAATACACACACCCTTTCAGAATCTATGGAGTGTTTCTGACTTCATGTGTCCTTTTTACACACACACAAACAGACACACACACACACCCTTGCAGAATCTCTTGAGGGTATCTGACGTCATGTCCTTGTTACACAAACACATTTTCAGAATCTGGAGGGCTTCCGATTCCGTGTCCTTTTTAAACACACACACATTCACACACACACACACACACACCCTCACACTCACACTGATACGCATACCATTGCAAAATTCCTAGAGGGCTTCTTATTTTGTGTAATTTTTACCCACACACACACACACACACATAGATGCATCCTTGCAGAATTTCTGGATGGCTTCTGACTTTTTTTCTTTTTAAACACACACACACACACCCTTGCCGAATCTCTGGATGACTTCTGACTTCATGTCTTTTTAACACAACACACT
Source organism: Tenrec ecaudatus (assembly GCF_050624435.1). NCBI lineage: Eukaryota > Metazoa > Chordata > Mammalia > Afrosoricida > Tenrecidae > Tenrec > Tenrec ecaudatus. The sequence continues at coordinate 128,655,741 of NC_134540.1, forward strand.
CACCGTTGCAGAATCTCTAGAGGGCTTCAGATTTTGTGTACTTTTTACACAAACACACGCACACACACACACAAACACACACCCTTGAAGAATCTCTGGAGGCCTTTTGAATTCATAACTTTTTACACACACATACACTCACACAAGCACGTTTGCAGAATCTCTGAAGGACTTCTGACTTCGTGACCTTTTTACACACACACATACACACACATACGAACACCCATTCAGAATCTATGCAGTGTTTGTGACTTCATGTGTCCTTTTTGCACACAGCACATAAACACACACACCCTTGCAGAATCTCTTGAGGGTTTCTGACGTCATGTCCTTGTTACACACACACATTTTCAGAATCTCTGGAGGGCTTCTGACTCCGTGTCCTTTTTAAACTCACACACATTCACACACACACACACACACCAAACACACACCCTCACACAGATACCCATACCTTTGCAGAATTCCTAGAGGGATTCTGACTTCCTGTCCTTTTTACACACACACACACACCCACACATAGATTCATCCTTGCAGAATTTCTGGATGGCTTCTGACTTTTTTCCTTTTTAAACACACACACACACACACACACACACACATTTGCCGAATCTCAGTATGATTTCTGACTTCATGTCTTTTTATTACAACACACTCACCATTGCTGAATCTCTAGAGGGCTTCTGACTTTGTGTCCTTTTTACACAAACACACGCACACACAAACACACATACACACACCCTTGAAGAATCTCTGGAGGCCTTCTGACTTCCTAACTTTTTACACACACATACACTCACACAAGCACCTTTGCAGAATCTCTGGAGTACTTCTGACTTCGTTTCCTTTTTACACACACACACACACACACACACACACACACTGATACGCATACCGTTGCAAAATTCATAGAGTGCTTCTTACCTTGTGTCCTTTTTACACACACACACTCACACATCCTTGCAGAATTCCTGGATGGCTTCATACTTTATGTCCTTTTTAAATACACACACACACACACATCTTTGAAAAACTCTAAAGGGCTTCGCACTTCGTGTTTTTTTACACATGCACACACACACACACATGCACCCACCCTTGCAGAGTCTCTGGAGTGCTTCTGATTTCGTGTCGTTTTTACACACAAACACACGCACACACACACACACACACACACACACACACCCTCGAAGAATCTCTGGAGGCCTTCTGATTTCATAACTTTTTATACAAACATACACTCACACAAGCACCTTTGCAGAATCTCTGGAGTACTTCTGACTTCGTTTCCTTTTTACACACACACACACACACACACACACACACACACACACTCACACACTCCCTCACTCTCACACTCATAAATTTGCAGCAACCAAGAAGGCTTTTAACTTCATGTCCTTTTTACACACACACACACACACACACACAAACACAGAGACAAAACCTTGTAGAATCTCTTGAGGGTTTCTGACGTCATGTCCTTATTACACACACATACTCTTGAAGAATCTCTGGAGGGCTTCTGACATCGTGTCCTTTTTACGCACACACACACGCACACACACACACACACACACACTCCCTCACACTGATACCCATGCCTTTGCAGAATTCCTAGAGGGCTTCTGACTTCCTCTCCTTTTTTACACACACACACACATAGAGGCATCCTTGCAGAATTTCTGGATGGCATCTGACTTTTTTCCTTTTTAAACACACACACACACACACACACACACATACACTTGCCGAATCTCTGGATGACTTATGACTTCATAACTTTTTATACACACAGACACGCTTGTAGAATCTCTGGAGGGATTCTGACTTCGTGTCCTTTTTACACACACACACTCCCTCACTCAGATACTGATACTTTTGCAGAATTACTAGAGGGCTTCTGACTTCCTGTCCTTTTTACACACACACACACACACACACACACACACTCATAGATGCATCCTTGCAGAATTTCTGGATAGCTTCTGACTTTTTTCCTTTTTAAGCACACACACAAACACACACACCCTTGCCGAATCTCTGGATGACTTCTGACTTCATGTCTTTTTAACACAACACACTCACCGTTGCAGAATCTCTAGAGGGCTTCTGACTTTGTGTCCTTTTTACACAAACACACACACACACCCTTGAAGAATCTATGGAGTCCTTCTGACTTCATAACTTTTTACACACACATTCACTCACACAAGCACTTTTGCAGAAACTCTGAAGGACTTCTGACTTTGTGAGCTTTTTACACACACACACAAACACACACACACAAATACACACACCCTTTCAGAATCTATGGAGTGTTTCTGACTTCATGTGTCCTTTTTACACACACACAAACAGACACACACACACACCCTTGCAGAATCTCTTGAGGGTATCTGACGTCATGTCCTTGTTACACAAACACATTTTCAGAATCTCTGGAGGGCTTCTGATTCCGTGTCCTTTTTAAACACACACACATTCACACACGCACACACACACCCTCACACTCACACTGATACGCATACCATTGCAAAATTCCTAGAGGGCTTCTTATTTTGTGTCCTTTTTACACACACACACACACACACATAGATGCATCCTTGCAGAATTTCTGGATGGCTTCTGACTTTTTTTCTTTTTAAACACACACACACACCCTTGCCGAATCTCTGGATGACTTCATACTTCATGTCCTTTTAACACAACACACACACCGTTGCAGTATCTCTAGAGGACTTCTAACTTTGTGTCCTTTTTACAGAAACACACACACACACACCCTTGAAGAATCTCTAGAGGCCTTCTGAATTCATAACTTTTTACACACACATACACTCACACAAGCACCTTTGCAGAATCTCTGGATGACTTCTTACTTTGTGACCTTTTTACACACACACACACACACACACACACATACATACATACACCCTTTCAGAATCTATACAGTGTTTCTGACTTCATGTGTCCCTTTTACAAACACACGCATACACACACACAGACACCCTTGCAGAAACTCCAGCGGGCTTCGGACTTCGTGTTCTTTTTACACACGCACACACACACACATACACACATGCACGCACACTTGCAGAGTCTCTGGAGTGCTACTGACTTTGTGTCGTTTTTACACACACACACACTCACACACGTTCACACACACACACATAGACACACCCTAGCAGAATTTCGAAAAGGCTTCTGAATGCTTGTCCTTTTTACACATACACACACAGACACGCTTGTAGAATCGCTGGAGGGCTTCTGACTTCTTGTCCTTTTTACACACACACACACTCCTTCACACCGACACTCATAACTTTGCAGAATTCCTAGAGGGCTTCTGACTTCCTGTCCTTTTTACACACACACACACGCACACATAGATGCATCCTTGCAGAATTTCTGGATGGCTTCTGACTTTTTTCCATTTTAAACACACACACACACTCACACGCACACACACACACACACACACACACTTGCCACGTCTCTGGATGACTTCTGAATTCATGTCTTTTTAACACAACACACTCACCTTTGCAGAATCTCGAGAATGCTTCTGAATTTGTGTCCTTTTTACACAAACACACGCACACACACACAAACACACCCTTGAAGAATCTCTGGAGGCCTCTGACTTCATAACTTTTTACACACACCTACAGTCACACAAGCACCTTTCCAGAATCTCTGGAGTACTTCTGACTTCGTTTCCTTTATACACACACACACATACAAAGACAAACCCTTGCAGGATCTCTAGAGTGCTTCTGACTTGGTGTCCTTTATACACAAACACACACATACACCCTTCCAGAATCTCTACAAGGATTCTGAATTCTTGTCCTTTTTACACACACACACACACACACTCATAGATGCATGCTTGCAGAATTTTGGATGGCTTCTGACTTTTTTCCTTTTTAAACACACACACACACACCCTTGCCGAATCTCTGGATGACTTCTGACTTCATGTCTTTTTAGCACAACACACTCCCCGTTCCAGAATCTCTTGACGGCTTCTGACTTTGTGTCCTTTTTACACAAACACACACACACACACCCTTGAAGAATCTCTGGAGGCCTTCTGACTTCATAAATTTTTACACAAACATACACTCACAAACGCACCTTTGCAGAATCTCTGGAGTACTTCTGACGTCGTTTCCTTTATACACACACACGCACACACACACACACACACATATTCACACTCTTTCAGAATCTATGCAGTGTTTCTGACTCCTCGTGTCTTTTTTAAACACACACACGTACACACACACACACCCTTGCAGAATCTATGGAGTGTTTCTCACATAATGTGTCCTTTTTACACACACACACACACACACAAACATTTGCCGAATCTCTGGATGATTTCTGACTTCCTGTCTTTTTAACACAAAACACTCACCGTTGCAGAATCTCTAGAGGGCTTCTGACTTTTTGTCCTTTTTACACAAACACACGCACACACACACACACACACACCCTTGAAGAATCTCTGGGGGCCTTCTGACTTCATAATTTTTACACACACATACAGTCACACAAGCACCTTTCCAGAATCTCTGGAGTACTTCTGACTTCGTTTCCTTTATTTAAACACACACACTGAAAAGCACACCGTTGCAAAATTCGTAGAGGGCTTCTTACTTTGTGTCCTTTTTACACACACACACTCACACATCCTTGCAGAATTCCTGGATGGCTTCATACTTTGTGTCCTTTTTAAACACACACACACACCCTTGCAGAAACTCTAGAGGGCTTCGGACTTCGTGTTCTTTTTACATACGCACACACACACATACACACATGCACGCACACTTGCAGAGTCTCTGGAGTACTTCTGACTTCGTGTCATTTTTACACACACACACTCACACACGTTCACACACACACATAGACACACCCTAGCAGAATTTCTAGAAGGCTACTGAATTCTTATCCTTTTTACATATACACACACAGACACGCTTGTAGAATCTCTGGAGGGCTTCTGACTTCGTGTCCTTTTGACACACACACACACACACACTCCCTCACACAGATACTCATACCTTTGCAGAATTCCTAGAGGGCTTCTGACTTCCTGTTCTTTTTAAACACACACACACACACACACTTGCCGAATCTCTGGATGACTTCTGACTTCCTGTCTTTTTAACACAAAACACTCACCGTTGCAGAATCTCTAGAGGGCTTCTGACTTTTTGTCCTTTTTACACAAACACACGCACACACACACACACACACACCCTTGAAGAATCTCTGGGGGCCTTCTGACTTCATAATTTTTACACACACATACAGTCACACAAGCACCTTTCCAGAATCTCTGGAGTACTTCTGACTTCGTTTCCTTTATTTAAACACACACACTGAAAAGCACACCGTTGCAAAATTCGTAGAGGGCTTCTTACTTTGTGTCCTTTTTACACACACACACTCACACATCCTTGCAGAATTCCTGGATGGCTTCATACTTTGTGTCCTTTTTAAACACACACACACACCCTTGCAGAAACTCTAGAGGGCTTCGGACTTCGTGTTCTTTTTACATACGCACACACACACATACACACATGCACGCACACTTGCAGAGTCTCTGGAGTACTTCTGACTTCGTGTCATTTTTACACACACACACTCACACACGTTCACACACACACATAGACACACCCTAGCAGAATTTCTAGAAGGCTACTGAATTCTTATCCTTTTTACATATACACACACAGACACGCTTGTAGAATCTCTGGAGGGCTTCTGACTTCGTGTCCTTTTGACACACACACACACACACACTCCCTCACACAGATACTCATACCTTTGCAGAATTCCTAGAGGGCTTCTGACTTCCTGTTCTTTTTAAACACACACACACACACACACTTGCCGAATCTCTGGATGACTTCTGATTTCATGTCTTTTTAACACAACACACTCACCGTTGCAGAATCTCTAGAGGGCTTCTGAATTTGTGTCCTTTTTACACAAACACACGCACACACCCCCACACAAACACACACCCTTGAAGAATCTCTGGAGGCCTTCTGACTTTATAAATTTTTATACACACATACACTCAGAAACGCACCTTTGCAGAATCTCTGGAGTACTTCTGACTTCTTTTCCTATTTGCACACACACACACACACACACACACAAAGACACACCCTTGCAGAATCTCTAGAGTGCTTCTGACTTCGTGTCCTTTATACACACTCACACACATACACCCTTCCAGAATCTCTACAAGGATTCTGAATTCGTGTACTTTTTAACCACACACACACACACACACACACACACACACCCATAGAGGCATCCTTGCAGAATTTCTGGATGGCTTCTGACTATTTTCATTTAAACACACACACACACACACACACTCACCTTTGCAGAAACTCTAGAGGACTTCGGACTTCGTGTTCTTTTTACATACGCACACACACACACATACACACATGCAAGCACACTTGCAGAGTCTCTGGAATGCTTCTGACTTCGTGTCCTTTTTACACACACACACACTCACACACGTTCACACACACACATAGACATACCCTAGCAGAATTTCTAGAAGGCTTCTTAATTCTTGTCCTTTTTACGCATACACACACAGACACGCTTGTAGAATCTCTGGAGGGCTTCTGACTTCGTGTCCTTTTTACACACACACACACACACACTCCCTAAAACAGATACTCATACCTTTGCAGAATTCCTAGAGGGCTTCTGACTTCCTGTCCTTTTTAAACACACACACACACACACACACACACACACACACTTGCCGAATCTCTGGATGACTTCTGACTTCATGTCTTTTTAACACAACACACTCACCGTTGCAGAATCTCTAGAGGGCTTCAGATTTTGTGTACTTTTTACACAAACACACGCGCACACACACACAAACACACACCCTTGAAGAATCTCTGGAGGCCTTTTGAATTCTTAACTTTTTACACACACATACACTCACACAAGCACGTTTTCAGAATCTCTGAAGGACTTCTGACTTCGTGACCTTTTTACACACACACATACACACACATACGAACACCCATTCAGAATCTATGCAGTGTTTGTGACTTCATGTGTCCTTTTTGCACACAGCACATAAACACACACACCCTTGCAGAATCTCTTGAGGGTTTCTGACGTCATGTCCTTGTTACACACACACATTTTCAGAATCTCTGGAGGGATTCTGACTCCGTGTCCTTTTTAAACTCACACACATTCACACACACACACACACACACAAACACACACCCTCACACAGATACCCATACCTTTGCAGAATTCCTAGAGGGATTCTGACTTCCTGTCCTTTTTACACACACACACACACACACACACACACATAGATTCATCCTTGCAGAATTTCTGGATGGCTTCTGACTTTTTTCCTTTTTAAACACACACACACACACACACACACACACACACATTTGCCGAATCTCAGTATGATTTCTGACTTCATGTCTTTTTATTACAACACACTCACCATTGCTGAATCTCTAGAGGGCTTCTGACTTTGTGTCCTTTTTACACAAACACACGCACACACAAACACACATACACACACCCTTGAAGAATCTCTGGAGGCCTTCTGACTTCCTAACTTTTTACACACACATACACTCACACAAGCACCTTTGCAGAATCTCTGGAGTACTTCTGACTTCGTTTCCTTTTTACACACACACACACACACACACACACACACACACTGATACGCATACCGTTGCAAAATTCATAGAGGGCTTCTTACCTTGTGTCCTTTTTACACACACACACTCACACATCCTTGCAGAATTCCTGGATGCCTTCATACTTTATGTCCTTTTTAAATACACACACAGACACACACATCTTTGAAAAACTCTAAAAGGCTTCGCACTTCGTGTTTTTTTACACATGCACACACACACACACATGCACCCACCCTTGCAGAGTCTCTGGAGTGCTTCTGATTTCGTGTCGTTTTTACACACAAACACACGCACACACACACACACACACACACCCTCGAAGAATCTCTGGAGGCCTTCTGATTTCATAACTTTTTATACAAACATACACTCACACAAGCACCTTTGCAGAATCTCTGGAGTACTTCTGACTTCGTTTCCTTTTTACACACACACACACACACACACACACACTCACACACTCCCTCACTCTCACACTCATAACTTTGCAGCAACCAAGAAGGCTTTTAACTTCATGTCCTTTTTACACACACACACACACACACACACAAACACAGAGACAAAACCTTGTAGAATCTCTTGAGGGTTTCTGACGTCATGTCCTTATTACACACACATACTCTTGAAGAATCTCTGGAGGGCTTCTGACATCGTGTCCTTTTTACGCACACACACACGCACACACACACACACACACACACTCCCTCACACTGATACCCATGCCTTTGCAGAATTCCTAGAGGGCTTCTGACTTCCTCTCCTTTTTACACACACACACACACATAGAGGCATCCTTGCAGAATTTCTGGATGGCTTCTGACTTTTTTCCTTTTTAAACACACACACACACACACACACACACACACACACACATACACTTGCCGAATCTCTGGATGACTTATGACTTCATAACTTTTTATACACACAGACACACAGACACGCTTGTAGAATCTCTGGAGGGATTCTGACTTCGTGTCCTTTTTACACACACACACTCCCTCACTCAGATACTGATACTTTTGCAGAATTCCTAGAGGGCTTCTGACTTCCTGTCCTTTTTACACACACACACACACACACACACACACACACTCATAGATGCATCCTTGCAGAATTTCTGGATAGCTTCTGACTTTTTTCCTTTTTAAGCACACACACAAACACACACACCCTTGCCGAATCTCTGGATGACTTCTGACTTCATGTCTTTTTAACACAACACACTCACCGTTGCAGAATCTCTAGAGGGCTTCTGACTTTGTGTCCTTTTTACACAAACACACACACACACCCTTGAAGAATCTATGGAGTCCTTCTGACTTCATAACTTTTTACACACACATTCACTCACACGAGCACCTTTGCAGAAACTCTGAAGGACTTCTGACTTTGTGAGCTTTTTACACACACACACAAACACACACACACAAATACACACACCCTTTCAGAATCTATGGAGTGTTTCTGATTCATGTGTCCTTTTTACACACACACAAACAGACACACACACACACCCTTGCAGAATCTCTTGAGGGTATCTGACGTCATGTCCTTGTTACACAAACACATTTTCAGAATCTCTGGAGGGCTTCTGATTCCGTGTCCTTTTTAAACACACACACATTCACACACACACACACACACCCTCACACTCACACTGATACGCATACCATTGCAAAATTCCTAGAGGGCTTCTTATTTTGTGTCCTTTTTACACACACACACACACACACATAGATGCATCCTTGCAGAATTTCTGGATGGCTTCTGACTTTTTTTCTTTTTAAACACACACACACACACACACCCTTGCCGAATCTCTGGATGACTTCATACTTCATGTCCTTTTAACACAACACACACACCGTTGCAGTATCTCTAGAGGACTTCTAACTTTGTGTCCTTTTTACAGAAACACACACACACACACACACACCCTTGAAGAATCTCTAGAGGCCTTCTGAATTCATAACTTTTTACACACACATACACTCACACAAGCACCTTTGCAGAATCTCTGGATGACTTCTTACTTTGTGACCTTTTTACACACACACACACACACACACATACATACATACACCCTTTCAGAATCTATACAGTGTTTCTGACTTCATGTGTCCCTTTTACAAACACACGCATACACACACACACACACCCTTGCAGAAACTCCAGCGGGCTTCGGACTTCGTGTTCTTTTTACACACGCACACACACACACATACACACATGCACGCACACTTGCAGAGTCTCTGGAGTGCTACTGACTTTGTGTCGTTTTTACACACACACACACTCACACACGTTCACACACACACACATAGACACACCCTAGCAGAATTTCGAAAAGGCTTCTGAATGCTTGTCCTTTTTACACATACACACACAGACACGCTTGTAGAATCGCTGGAGGGCTTCTGACTTCTTGTCCTTTTTACACACACACACACTCCTTCACACCGACACTCATAACTTTGCAGAATTCCTAGAGGGCTTCTGACTTCCTGTCCTTTTTACACACACACACACACGCACACATAGATGCATCCTTGCAGAATTTCTGGATGGCTTCTGACTTTTTTCCATTTTAAACACACACACACACTCACACGCACACACACACACACACTTGCCAAGTCTCTGGATGACTTCTGAATTCATGTCTTTTTAACACAACACACTCACCTTTGCAGAATCTCGAGAATGCTTCTGAATTTGTGTCCTTTTTACACAAACACACGCACACACACACAAACACACCCTTGAAGAATCTCTGGAGGCCTCTGACTTCATAACTTTTTACACACACATACAGTCACACAAGCACCTTTCCAGAATCTCTGGAGTACTTCTGACTTCGTTTCCTTTATACACACACACACATACAAAGACAAACCCTTGCAGGATCTCTAGAGTGCTTCTGACTTGGTGTCCTTTATACACAAACACACACATACACCCTTCCAGAATCTCTACAAGGATTCTGAATTCTTGTCCTTTTTACACACACACACACACACACTCATAGATGCATGCTTGCAGAATTTTGGATGGCTTCTGACTTTTTTCCTTTTTAAACACACACACACACACCCTTGCCGAATCTCTGGATGACTTCTGACTTCATGTCTTTTTAGCACAACACACTCCCCGTTCCAGAATCTCTTGACGGCTTCTGACTTTGTGTCCTTTTTACACAAACACATACACACACACCCTTGAAGAATCTCTGGAGGCCTTCTGACTTCATAAATTTTTACACAAACATACACTCACAAACGCACCTTTGCAGAATCTCTGGAGTACTTCTGACGTCGTTTCCTTTATACACACACACGCACACACACACACACACATATTCACACTCTTTCAGAATCTATGCAGTGTTTCTGACTCCTCGTGTCTTTTTTAAACACACACACGTACACACACACACACACCCTTGCAGAATCTATGGAGTGTTTCTCACATAATGTGTCCTTTTTACACACACACACACACACACACACAAACATTTGCCGAATCTCTGGATGATTTCTGACTTCCTGTCTTTTTAACACAAAACACTCACCGTTGCAGAATCTCTAGAGGGCTTCTGACTTTGTGTCGTTTTTACACAAACACACGCACACACACACACACACACACACACACCCTTGAAGAATCTCTGGAGGCCTTCTGACTTCATAATTTTTACACACACATACAGTCACACAAGCACCTTTCCAGAATCTCTGGAGTACTTCTGACTTCGTTTCCTTTATTTACACAAACACACTGATAAGCACACCGTTGCAAAATTCGTAGAGGGCTTCTTACTTTGTATCCTTTTTACACACACACACTCACACATCCATTTGCCGAATCTCTGGATGATTTCTGACTTCCTGTCTTTTTAACACACACACACACCCTTGCAGAAACTCTAGAGGGCTTCGGACTTCGTGTTCTTTTTACACACGCACACACACACATACACACATGCACGCACACTTGCAGGGTCTCTGGAGTACTTCTGACTTCATGTCATTTTTACACACACACACTCACACACGTTCACACACACACATAGACACACCCTAGCAGAATTTCTAGAAGGCTTCTGAATTCTTGTCATTTTTACACATACACACACAGACACGCTTGTAGAATCTCTGGAGGGCTTCTGACTTCGTGTCCTTTTGACACACACACACACACACACACACACTCCCTCACACAGATACTCATACCTTTGCAGAATTCCTAGAGGGCTTCTGACTTCCTGTTCTTTTTAAACACACACACACACACACACACACACACTTGCCGAATCTATGGATGACTTCTGATTTCATGTCTTTTTAACACAACACACTCACCGTTGCAGAATCTCTAGAGGGCTTCTGAATTTGTGTCCTTTTTACACAAACACACGCACACACACCCACACACACACACACACCCTTGAAGAATCTCTGGAGGCCTTCTGACTTCATAAATTTTTATACACACATACACTCAGAAACGCACCTTTGCAGAATCTCTGGAGTACTTCTGACTTCTTTTCCTATTTGCACACACACACACACACACACACACAAAGACACACCCTTGCAGAATCTCTAGAGTGCTTCTGACTTCGTGTCCTTTATACACACTCACACACATACACCCTTCCAGAATCTCCACAAGGATTCTGAATTCGTGTACTTTTTAACCACACACACACACACACACACACACACACACACACACCCATAGAGGCATCCTTGCAGAATTTCTGGATAGCTTCTGACTATTTTCATTTAAACACACACACACACACACACACACACACACCTTTGCAGAAACTCTAGAGGACTTCGGACTTCGTGTTCTTTTTACATAAGCACACACACACACATACACACATGCAAGCACACTTGCAGAGTCTCTGGAGTACTTCTGACTTCGTGTCCTTTTTACACACACACACACTCACACACGTTCACACACACTTAGACACACCCTAGCAGAATTCCTAGAAGGCTTCTGAATTCTTGTCCTTTTTACGCATACACACACAGACACGCTTGAAGAATCTCTGGAGGGCTTCTGACTTCGTGTCCTTTTTAGACACACACACACACACACACACACACTCCCTCAAACAGATACTCATACCTTTACAGAATTCCTAGAGGGCTTCTGACTTCCTGTTCTTTTTAAACACACACACACACAAACACACATTGCCGAATCTCTGGATGACTTCTGACTTCATGTCTTTTTAACACAACACACTCACCGTTGCAGAATCTCTAGAGGGCTTCAGATTTTGTGTCCTTTTTACATAAACACACGCACACACACACACACACACACCCTTGAAGTATCTCTGGAGGCCTTTTGACTTCATAACTTTTTACACACACATACACTCACACAAGCACCTTTGCAGAATCTCTGAAGGACTTCTGACTTCGTGACCTTTTTACACACACACATACACACACATACGAACACCCATTCAGAATCTATGCAGTGTTTCTGACTTCATGTGTCCTTTTTGCACACAGCACATAAACACACACACCCTTGCAGAATCTCTTGAGGGTTTCTGACGTCATGTCCTTGTTACACACACACATTTTCAGAATCTCTGGAGGGCTTCTGACTCCGTGTCCTTTTTAAACTCACACACATTCACACACACACACCCTCACACAGATACTCATACCTTTGCAGAATTCCTAGAGGGCTTCTGACTTCTTGTCCTTTTTACACACACACACACACATAGATGCATCCTTGCAGAATTTCTGGATGGCTTCTGACTTTTTTCCTTTTTAAACACACACACACACACACACACACATTTGCCGAATCTCTGGATGACTTCTGACTTCATGTCTTTTTAATACAACACACTCTCCATTGCAGAATCTCTAGAGGGCTTCTGACTTTGTGTCCTTTTTAAACAAACACACGCACACACACACACACACATACACACACCCTTGAAGAATCTCTGGAGGCCTTCTGACTTCCTAATTTTTTACACACACATACACTCACACAAGCACCTTTGCAGAATCTCTGGAGTACTTCTGACTTCGTTTCCTTTTTACACACACACACACACACACACACACACACACACTGATACGCATACCGTTGCAAAATTCTTAGAGGGCTTCTTACCTTGTGTCCTTTTTACACACACACACTCACATATCCTTGCAGAATTCCTGGATGGCTTCATACTTTGTGTCCTTTTTAAACACACGCACACACACACACACACACCCTCGAAGAATCTCTGGAGGACTTCTGACTTCATAACTTTTTACACACACATACACTCACACAAGCACCTTTGCAGAATCTCTGGAGTACTTCTGACATCTTTTCCTTTTTACACACACACACACACACACACACACACACACAAAGACGCACCCTTGCAGAATCTCTAGAGTGCTTCTGACTTGGTGTCCTTTATACACACTCACACACATACACCCTTCCAGAATCTCTACAAGGATTCTTAATTCGTGTCCTTTTTAAACACACACACACACACACACACACACACACACACACACCCATAGAGGCATCCTTGCAGAATTTCTGGATGGCTTCTGACTATTTTCTTTTTAAACACAGACACACACACACACACACACCTTTGCAGAAACTCTAGAGGGCTTCGGACTTCGTGTTCTTTTTACATACGCACACGCACACACATACACACATGCAAGCACACTTGCAGAGTCTCTGGAGTGCTTCTGACTTCGTGTCCTTTTTACACACACACACACTCACACACGTTCACACACACACATAGACACACCCTAGCAGAATTTCTAGAAGGCTTCTGAATTCTTGTCCTTTTTACGCATACACACACAGACACGCTTGTAGAATCTCTGGAGGGCTTCTGACTTCGTGTCCTTTTTAGACACACACACACACACACACACACACACTCCCTCAAACAGATACTCATACCTTTACAGAATTCCTAGAGGGCTTCTGACTTCCTGTTCTTTTTAAACACACACACACACACTTGCCGAATCTCTGGATGACTTCTGACTTCATGTCTTTTTAACACAACACACTCACCGTTGCAGAATCTCTAGAAGGCTTCAGATTTTGTGTCCTTTTTACACAAACACACGCACACACACACACACACACACACCCTTGAAGTATCTCTGGAGGCCTTTTGACTTCTAAACTTTTTACACACACATACACTCACACAAGCACCTTTGCAGAATCTCTGAAGGACTACTGACTTTGTGACCCTTTTACAAACACACATACACACATATACGAACACCCATTCAGAATCTATGCAGTGTTTCTGACTTCATGTGTCCTTTTTGCACACAGCACATAAACACACACACCCTTGCAGAATCTCTTGAGGGTTTCTGACGTCATATCCTTGTTACACACACACATTTTCAGAATCTCTGGAGGGCTTCTGACTCCGTGTCCTTTTTAAACTCACACACATTCACACACACACACACACACACCCTCACACAGGTACACATACTTTACAGAATTCCTAGAGGGCTTCTGACTTCCTGTCCTTTTTACACACACACACACATAGAGGCATCCTTGCAGAATTTCTGGATGGCTTCTGACTTTTTTCCTTTTTAAACACACACACACACACACACACACACACACTTGCCGAATCTCTGGATGACTTCTGACTTCATGTCTTTTTAACACAACACAGTCACCGTTGCAGAATCTCTAGAGGGCTTCAGATTTTGTGTCCTTTTACACAAACACACGCACACACACACACACACACACACACCCTTGAAGTAACTCTGGAGGCCTTTTGACTTCATAACTTTTTACACACACATACACTCACACAAGCACCTTTGCAGAATCTCTGAAGGACTTCTGACTTCGTGACCTTTTTACACACACACATACAAACACGTACGAACACCCATTCAGAATCTATGCAGTGTTTCTGACTTCATGTGTCCTTTTTGCACACAGCACATAAACACACACACCCTTGCAGAATCTCTTGAGGGTTTCTGACGTCATGTCCTTGTTACACACACACATTTTCAGAATCTCTGGAGGGCTTCTGACTCCGTGTCCTTTTAAACTCACACACATTCACACACACACACCCTCACACAGATACTCATACCTTTGCAGAATTCCTAGAGGGCTTCTGACTTTCTGAACTTTTTACACACACACACACACACACACACACACACACACACACATAGATGCATCCTTGCAGAATTTCTGGATGGCTTCTGACTTTTTTCCTTTTTAAAAACACACACACACACACTTGCCGAATCTCTGGATGATTTCTGACTTCATGTCTTTTTAACACAACACACTCACCGTTGCAGAATCTCTAGAGGGCTTCTGAATTTGTGTCCTTTTTACAGAAACACACGCACACACACACACACCCTTGAAGAATCTGTGGAGGCCTTCTGACTTCATAACTTTTTACACACACATACACTCAGAAACGCACCTTTGCAGAATCTCTGGAGTACTTCTGACTTCTTTTCCTTTTTACACACACACACACACACACACACACACAAAGACACACCCTTGCAGAATCTCTAGAGTGCTTCTGACTTGGTGTCCTTTATACACACTCACACACATACACCCTTCCAGAATCTCTACAAGGATTCTGAATTCGTGTCCTTTTTAAACACACACACACACACACACACACCCATAGAGGCATCCTTGCAGAATTGCTGGATAGCTTCTGACTATTTTCTTTTTAAACACACACACACACACACACACCTTTGCAGAAACTCTAGAGTGCTTCGGAATTCGTGTTCTTTTTACATACGCACACACACACACTCACTTACACACATGCAAGCACACTTGCAGAGTCTATGGAGTGCTTCTGACTTCGTGTCCTTTTTACACACACACACACTCACACACGTTCACACACACACATAGACACACCCTAGCAGAATTTCTAGAAGGCTTCTTAATTCTTGTCCTTTTTACGCATACACACACAGACACGCTTGTAGAATCTCTGGAGGGCTTCTGACTTCGTGTCCTTTTTACACAAACACACACACACACACACACACTCCCTCACACTGATACTCATACCTTTGCAGAATTCCTAGAGGGCTTCTGACTTCCTGTCCTTTTTAAACACAAACACACACACACACACACACACACACACACACACACTTGCCGAATCTCTGGATGACTTCTGACTTCATGTCTTTTTATCACAACACACTCACCGTTGCAGAATCTCTTGAGGGCTTCAGATTTTGTGTCCTTTTTACATTAACACACGCACACACACACACACACACCCTTGTAGAATCTCTGGAGGCCTTTTGACTTCATAACTTTTTACACACACATACACTCACACAAGCAGCTTTGCAGAATCTCTGGAGTACTTCTGACTTCGTTTCCTTTATATACACACACACACATACACACACACATAGACAAACCCTAGCAGAATTTCTAGAAAGCTTCTGAATTCTTGTCCTTTTTACACATGCACACACAGACATGCTTGTAGAATCTCTGGAGGGCTTCTGACTTCGTGTCCTTTTTACACACACACACACACACACACACACACTGACAAGCATACCGTTGCAAAATTCGTAGAGGGCTTCTTACTTTGTGTCCTTTTTACACACACACACTCACACATCCTTGCAGAATTCCTGGATGGCTTCATAATTTGTGTCCTTTTTAAGTACACACACACACACACTCATCTTTGCAAAAACTCTAGAGGGCTTTGCACTTCGTGTTGTTTTATACACGCACACACACACATGCACGCAGCCTAGTAGAGTCTCTGGAGTGCTTCTGATTTCGTGTCGTATTTACAAACAAACACACGCGCACACACACACATACACCCTTGAAGAATCTCTGGAGGCCTCTGACTTCATAATTTTTACACACACATACAATCACACAAGCACCTTTGGAGAATCTCTGGAGTACTTCTGACTTCGTTTCCTTTATACACACACACACACACACACAACACAGATACGCATACCGTTGCAAAATTCGTAGAGGGCTTCTTACTTTGTGTCCTTTTTACACACACACACTCACACATCGTTGCAGAATTCCTGGATGGCTTCATACTTTGTGTCCTTTTTAAACACACACACACACACACACACCCTTGCAGAAACTCTAGAGGGCTTCGGACTTCATGTTCTTTTTACACATGCACACACACACACACATACACACATGCACGCACACTTGCAGAGTCTCTGGAGTACTTCTGACTTCGTGTCCTTTTTACACACACACACACTCACACACGTTCAAACACACACATAGACACACCCTAGCAGAATTTCTAAAAGGCTTCTGAATTCTTGTCCTTTATACACATACACACACAGACACGCTAGTAGAATCTCTGGAGGGGTTCTGACTTCGTGTCTTTTATACACACACACACACACACACACACACACACTCCCTCACACAGATACTCATACCTTTGCAGAATTCCTAGAGGGCTTCTGACTTCCTGTCCTTTTTACACACACACACACACACACAAACACACACACACACACACACACACATAGATGCATCCTTGCAGAATTTCTGGATGGCTTCTGACTTTTTTCCATTTTAAACACACACACACACACACACACATTTGCCTAATCTCTGGATGATTTCTGACTTCATGTCTTTTTAACACAACACACTCACCTTTGCAGAATCTCTAGAGGGCTTCTGACTTTGTGTCCTTTTTACACAAACACACGCACCCACACACACACACACCCTTGAAGAATCTCTGGAGGCCTCTGACTTCATAACTTTTTACACACACATACAATCACACAAGCACCTTTGGAGAATCTCTGGAGGACTTCTGACTTCGTTTACTTTTTACACACACACACACACACACACACACACACACTGATACGCGTATCGTTGCAAAATTCGTAGAGGGCCTCATACTTTGTGTCCTTTTTAAATACACACACACACTCATCTTTGCAAAAACTCTAGAGGGCTTCGAAGTTCGTGTTTTCTTACACACGCACACACACACACACACATGCACGCACCCTTGCAGAGTCTCTGGAGTGCTTCTGATTTCGTGTCGTTTTTACACACAAACACACGCACACACACACACACACACACACACCCTTGAAGAATCTCTGGAGGCCTCTGACTTCATAACTTTTTACACACACATACACTCACGCAAGCACCTTTGCAGAATCTCTGGAGTACTTCTGACTTCGTTTCCTTTTAACACACACACACACACACACACTCACACACTCCCTCACTCTCACACTCATACCTTT
>NC_134540.1:128679851-128682351 GCF_050624435.1 Tenrec ecaudatus
CTGACTTCATGTGTCCTTTTTGAACACAGCACATAAACACACACACCCTTGCAGAATCTCTAGAGGGTTTCTGACGTCATGTCCTTGTTACACACACACATTTTCAGAATCTCTGGAGGGCTTTTGATTCCGTATCCTTTTTAAACTCACACACATTCACACACACACACACACACACAACCTCACACAGATACTCATACCTTTGCAGAATTCCTAGAGGTCTTCTGACTTCCTGTCCTTTTTACACACACACACACACACACACACACAAACACAGAGACAAAACCTTGTAGAATCTCTTGAGGGTTTCTGACGTCATGTCCTTATTACACACACATACTCTTGAAGAATCTCTGGAGGGCTTCTGACTTCGTGTCCTTTTTACGCACACACACACGCACACACACACACACACACACACACACACTCCCTCACACTGATACCCATGCCTTTGCAGAATTCCTAGAGGGCTTCTGACTTCCTCTCCTTTTTACACACACACACACATAGAGGCATCCTTGCAGAATTTCTGGATGGCTTCTGACTTTTTTCCTTTTTAAACACACACACACACACTTGCCGAATCTCTGGATGACTTCTGACTTCATGTCTTTTTAACACAACACAGTCACCGTTGCAGAATCTCTAGAGGGCTTCAGATTTTGTGTCCTTTTTACACAAACACACGCACACACACACACACACACACACACCCTTGAAGTATCTCTGGAGGCCTTTTGACTTCATAACTTTTTACACACACATACACTCACACAAGCACCTTTGCAGAATCTCTGAAGGACTTCTGACTTCGTGACCTTTTTACACACACACATACACACACATACGAACACCCATTCAGAATCTATGCAGTGTTTCTGACTTCATGTGTCCTTTTTGCACACAGCACATAAACACACACACCCTTGCAGAATCTCTTGAGGGTTTCTGACGTCATGTCCTTGTTACACACACATATTTTCAGAATCTCTGGAGGGCTTCTGACTCCGTGTTCTTTTAAACTCACACACATTCACACACACACACCCTCACACAGATACTCATACCTTTGCAGAATTCCTAGAGGGCTTCTGACTTTCTGAACTTTTTACACACACACACACACACACACACACACACATAGATGCATCCTTGCAGAATTTCTGGATGGCTTCTGACTTTTTTCCTTTTTAAAAACACACACACACACACACACTTGCCGAATCTCTGGATGATTTCTGACTTCATGTCTTTTTAACACAACACACTCACCGTTGCAGAATCTCTAGAGGGCTTCTGAATTTGTGTCCTTTTTACAGAAACACACGCACACACACACACACCCTTGAAGAATCTCTGGAGGCCTTCTGACTTCATAACTTTTTACACACACATACACTCAGAAACGCACCTTTGCAGAATCTCTGGAGTACTTCTGACTTCTTTTCCTTTTTACACACACACACACACACAAAGACACACCCTTACAGAATCTCTAGAGTGCTTCTGACTTGGTGTCCTTTATACACACTCACACACATACACCCTTCCAGAATCTCTACAAGGATTCTGAATTCGTGTCCTTTTTAAACACACACACACACACACACACACACCCATAGAGGCATCCTTGCAGAATTTCTGGATGGCTTCTGACTATATTCTTTTTAAACACACACACACACACACACACACACACACACACCTTTGCAGAAACTCTAGAGTGCTTCGGAATTCGTGTTCTTTTTACATACGCACACACACACACACTTACACACATGCAAGCACACTTGCAGAATCTCTGGAGTGCTTCTGCCTTCGTGTCCTTTTTACACACACACACACTCACACACGTTCACACACACACATAGACACACCCTAGCAGAATTTCTAGAAGGCTTCTTAATTCTTTCCTTTTTACGCATACACACACAGACACGCTTGTAGAATCTCTGGAGGGCTTCGGACTTCGTGTCCTTTTTACACACACACACACACACACACACACACTCCCTCACACAGATACTCATACCTTTGCAGAATTCCTAGAGGGCTTCTGACTTCCTGTCCTTTTTAAACACACACACACACACACACACACACACACACACTTGCCGAATCTCTGGATGACTTCTGACTTCATGTCTTTTTAACACAACACACTCACCGTTGCAGAATCTCTAGAGGGCTTCAGATTTTGTGTCCTTTTTACACAAACACACGCACATACACACACACACACACACACACACCCTTGAAGAATCTCTGAAGGCCTTTTGACTTCATAACTTTTTACACACACATACACTCACACAAGCAGCTTTGCAGAATCTCTGAAAGACTTCTGACTTCGTGACCTTTTTACACAAACACATACACACACATACGAACACCCATTCAGAATCTATGCAGGGTTTCTGACTTCATGTGTCCTTTTTGAACACAGCACATAAACACACACACCCTTGCAGAATCTCTAGAGGGTTTCTGACGTCATGTC
>NC_134540.1:128687351-128697351 GCF_050624435.1 Tenrec ecaudatus
CTTGTTACACACACACATTTTCAGAATCTCTGGAGGGCTTCTGACTCCGTGTTCTTTTAAACTCACACACATTCACACACACACACCCTCACACAGATACTCATACCTTTGCAGAATTCCTAGAGGGCTTCTGACTTTCTGAACTTTTTACACACACACACACACACACACACACACACATAGATGCATCCTTGCAGAATTTCTGGATGGCTTCTGACTTTTTTCCTTTTTAAAAACACACACACACACACACACACTTGCCGAATCTCTGGATGATTTCTGACTTCATGTCTTTTTAACACAACACACTCACCGTTGCAGAATCTCTAGAGGGCTTCTGAATTTGTGTCCTTTTTACAGAAACACACGCACACACACACACACCCTTGAAGAATCTCTGGAGGCCTTCTGACTTCATAACTTTTTACACACACATACACTCAGAAACGCACCTTTGCAGAATCTCTGGAGTACTTCTGACTTCTTTTCCTTTTTACACACACACACACACACAAAGACACACCCTTGCAGAATCTCTAGAGTGCTTCTGACTTGGTGTCCTTTATACACACTCACACACATACACCCTTCCAGAATCTCTACAAGGATTCTGAATTCGTGTCCTTTTTACACATGCACACACAGACATGCTTGTAGAATCTCTGGAGGGCTTCTGACTTCGTGTCCTTTTTACACACACACACACACACACACACACACACACTGACAAGCATACCGTTGCAAAATTCGTAGAGGGCTTCTTACTTTGTGTCCTTTTTACACACACACACTCACACATCCTTGCAGAATTCCTGGATGGCTTCATAATTTGTGTCCTTTTTAAATACACACACACACACACACTCATCTTTGCAAAAACTCTAGAGGGCTTCGCACTTCGTGTTGTTTTACACACGCACACACACACATGCACGCAGCCTAGTAGAGTCTCTGGAGTGCTTCTGATTTCGTGTCGTATTTACAAACAAACACACGCACACACACACACACACACCCTTGAAGAATCTCTGGAGGCCTCTGACTTCATAATTTTTACACACACATACAATCACACAAGCACCTTTGGAGAATCTCTGGAGTACTTCTGACTTCGTTTCCTTTATACACACACACACACACACACAGATACGCATACCGTTGCAAAATTCGTAGAGGGCTTCTTACTTTGTGTCCTTTTTACACACACACACTCACACATCGTTGCAGAATTCCTGGATGGCTTCATACTTTGTGTCCTTTTTAAACACACACACACACACACACACACCCTTGCAGAATCTCTAGAGGGCTTCGGACTTCATGTTCTTTTTACACATGCACACACACACATACACACATGCACGCACACTTGCAGAGTCTCTGGAGTACTTCTGACTTCGTGTCCTTTTTACACACACACACACTCACACACGTTCACACACACACATAGACACACCCTAGCAGAATTTCTAAAAGGCTTCTGAATTCTTGTCCTTTATACACATACACACACAGACACGCTAGTAGAATCTCTGGAGGGGTTCTGACTTCGTGTCTTTTATACACACACACACACACACACTCCCTCACACAGATACTCATACCTTTGCAGAATTCCTAGAGGGCTTCTGACTTCCTGTCCTTTTTACACACACACACACACACACACACACACACACACATAGATGCATCCTTGCAGAATTTCTGGATGGCTTCTGACTTTTTTCCATTTTAAACACACACACACACACACATTTGCCTAATCTCTGGATGATTTCTGACTTCATGTCTTTTTAACACAACACACTCAACTTTGCAGAATCTCTAGAGGGCTTCTGACTTTGTGTCCTTTTTACACAAACACACGCACCCACACACACACACACCCTTGAAGAATCTCTGGAGGCCTCTGACTTCATAACTTTTTACACACACATACAATCACACAAGCACCTTTGGAGAATCTCTGGAGGACTTCTGAATTCGTTTCCTTTTTACACACACACACACAAACACACACACACACACACACACACTGATACGCGTATCGTTGCAAAATTCGTAGAGGGCCTCATACTTTGTGTCCTTTTTAAATACACACACACACTCATCTTTGCAAAAAATTTGAGGGCTTCGAAGTTCGTGTTTTCTTACACACGCACACACACACACACATGCACGCACCCTTGCAGAGTCTCTGGAGTGCTTCTGATTTCGTGTCGTTTTTACACACAAACACACGCACACACACACACACACACACCCTTGAAGAATCTCTGGAGGCCTCTGACTTCATAACTTTTTACAAACACATACACTCACGCAAGCACCTTTGCAGAATCTCTGGAGTACTTCTGACTTCGTTTCCTTTTTACACACACACACACACACACACACACACACACACACACTCACACACTCCCTCACCCTCACACTCATACCTTTGCAACAACCAAGAAGGCTTTTAACTTCATGTCCTTTTTACACACACACACACACACACACACACAAACACAGAGACAAAACCTTGTAGAATCTCTTGAGGGTTTCTGACGTCATGTCCTTATTACACACACATACTCTTGAAGAATCTCTGGAGGGCTTCTGACTTCGTGTCCTTTTTACGCACACACACACGCACACACACACACACACACACTCCCTCACACTGATACCAATGCCTTTGCAGAATTCCTAGAGAGCTTCTGACTTCCTCTCCTTTTTACACACACACACACATAGAGGCATCCTTGCAGAATTTCTGGATGGCTTCTGACTTTTTTCCTTTTTAAACACACACACACACACACACACACACACACTTGCCGAATCTCTGGATGACTTCTGACTTCATGTCTTTTTAACACAACACAGTCACCGTTGCAGAATCTCTACAGGGCTTCAGATTTTGTGTCCTTTTTACACAAACACACGCACACACACACACACACACACACACACACACACCCTTGAAGTATCTCTGGAGGCCTTTTGACTTCATAACTTTTTACACACACATACACTCACACAAGCACCTTTGCAGAATCTCTGAAGGACTTCTGACTTCGTGACCTTTTGACACACACACATACACACACATACGAACACCCATTCAGAATCTATGCAGTGTTTCTGACTTCATGTGTCCTTTTTGCACACAGCACATAAACACACACACCCTTGCAGAATCTCTTGAGGGTTTCTGACGTCATGTCCTTGTTACACACACACATTTTCAGAATCTCTGGAGGGCTTCTGACTCCGTGTCCTTTTAAACTCACACACATTCACACACACACACCCTCACACAGATACTCATACCTTTGCAGAATTCCTAGAGGGCTTCTGACTTTCTGAACTTTTTACACACACACACACACACACACACACATAGATGCATCCTTGCAGAATTTCTGGATGGCTTCTGACTTTTTTCCTTTTTAAAAACACACACACACACACTTGCCGAATCTCTGGATGATTTCTGACTTCATGTCTTTTTAACACAACACACTCACCGTTGCAGAATCTCTAGAGGGCTTCTGAATTTGTGTCCTTTTTACAGAAACACACGCACACACACACACACCCTTGAAGAATCTCTGGAGGCCTTCTGACTTCATAACTTTTTACACACACATACACTCAGAAACGCACCTTTGCAGAATCTCTGGAGTACTTCTGACTTCTTTTCCTTTTTACACACACACACACACACACACACACACACACAAAGACACACCCTTGCAGAATCTCTAGAGTGCTTCTGACTTGGTGTCCTTTATACACACTCACACACATACACCCTTCCAGAATCTCTACAAGGATTCTGAATTCGTGTCCTTTTTAAACACACACACACACACACACACACTAAGAGGCATCCTTGCAGAATTTCTGGATGGCTTCTGACTATTTTCTTTTTAAACACACACACACACACACACACCTTTGCAGAAACTCTAGAATGCTTCGGAATTCGTGTTCTTTTTACATACGCACACACACACACTCACTTACACACATGCAAGCACACTTGCAGAGTCTCTGGAGTGCTTCTGACTTCGTGTCCTTTTTACACACACACACACTCACACACGTTCACACACACACATAGACACACCCTAGCAGAATTTCTTGAAGGCTTCTTAATTCTTGTCCTTTTACGCATACACACACAGACACGCTTGTAGAATCTCTGGAGGGCTTCTGATTTCGTGTCCTTTTTACACACACACACACACACACACTCCCACACACAGATACTCATACCTTTGCAGAATTCCTAGAGGGCTTCTGACTTCCTGTCCTTTTTAAACACAAACACACACACACACACACACACACACACTTGCCGAATCTCTGGATGACTTCTGACTTCATGTCTTTTTAACACAACACACTCACCGTTGCAGAATCTCTTGAGGGCTTCAGATTTTGTGTCCTTTTTACATTAACACACGCGCACACACACACACACACACACACACACACACACCCCCTTGAAGAATCTCTGGAGGCCTTTTGACTTCATAACTTTTTACACACACATACACTCACACAAGCAGCTTTGCAGAATCTCTAGAGTACTTCTGACTTCGTTTCCTTTATATACACACACACACACACACACACATAGACACACCCTAGCAGAATTTCTAGAAAGCTTCTGAATTCTTGTCCTTTTTACACATGCACACACAGACATGCTTGTAGAATCTCTGGAGGGCTTCTGACTTCGTGTCCTTTTTACACACACACACACACACACACACACACTGACAAGCATACCGTTGCAAAATTCGTAGAGGGCTTCTTACTTTGTGTCCTTTTTACACACACACACTCACACATCCTTGCAGAATTCCTGGATGGCTTCATAATTTGTGTCCTTTTTAAATACACACACACACACACACTCATCTTTGCAAAAACTCTAGAGGGCTTCGCACTTCGTGTTGTTTTACACACGCACACACACACATGCACGCAGCCTAGTAGAGTCTCTGGAGTGCTTCTGATTTCGTGTCGTATTTACAAACAAACACACGCACACACACTCACACACACCCTTGAAGAATCTCTGGAGGCCTCTGACTTCATAATTTTTACACACACATACAATCACACAAGCACCTTTGGAGAATCTCTGGAGTACTTCTGACTTCGTTTCCTTTATACACACACACACACACACACAGATACGCATACCGTTGCAAAATTCGTAGAGGGCTTCTTACTTTGTGTCCTTTTTACACACACACACTCACACATCGTTGCAGAATTCCTGGATGGCTTCATACTTTGTGTCCTTTTTAAACACACACACACACACACACACCCTTGCAGAATCTCTAGAGGGCTTCGGACTTCATGTTCTTTTTACACATGCACACACACACATACACACATGCACGCACACTTGCAGAGTCTCTGGAGTACTTCTGACTTCGTGTCCTTTTTACACACACACACACTCACACACGTTCACACACACACATAGACACACCCTAGCAGAATTTCTAAAAGGCTTCTGAATTCTTGTCCTTTATACACATACACACACAGACACGCTAGTAGAATCTCTGGAGGGGTTCTGACTTCGTGTCTTTTATACACACACACACACACACACTCCCTCACACAGATACTCATACCTTTGCAGAATTCCTAGAGGGCTTCTGACTTCCTGTCCTTTTTACACACACACACACACACACACACACACACACACACATAGATGCATCCTTGCAGAATTTCTGGATGGCTTCTGACTTTTTTCCATTTTAAACACACACACACACACACATTTGCCTAATCTCTGGATGATTTCTGACTTCATGTCTTTTTAACACAACACACTCAACTTTGCAGAATCTCTAGAGGGCTTCTGACTTTGTGTCCTTTTTACACAAACACACGCACCCACACACACACACACCCTTGAAGAATCTCTGGAGGCCTCTGACTTCATAACTTTTTACACACACATACAATCACACAAGCACCTTTGGAGAATCTCTGGAGGACTTCTGAATTCGTTTCCTTTTTACACACACACACACAAACACACACACACACACACACACACTGATACGCGTATCGTTGCAAAATTCGTAGAGGGCCTCATACTTTGTGTCCTTTTTAAATACACACACACACTCATCTTTGCAAAAAATTTGAGGGCTTCGAAGTTCGTGTTTTCTTACACACGCACACACACACACACATGCACGCACCCTTGCAGAGTCTCTGGAGTGCTTCTGATTTCGTGTCGTTTTTACACACAAACACACGCACACACACACACACACACACACCCTTGAAGAATCTCTGGAGGCCTCTGACTTCATAACTTTTTACAAACACATACACTCACGCAAGCACCTTTGCAGAATCTCTGGAGTACTTCTGACTTCGTTTCCTTTTTACACACACACACACACACACACACACACACACTCACACACTCCCTCACCCTCACACTCATACCTTTGCAACAACCAAGAAGGCTTTTAACTTCATGTCGTTTTTACACACACACACACACACACACACACAAACACAGAGACAAAACCTTGTAGAATCTCTTGAGGGTTTCTGACGTCATGTCCTTATTACACACACATACTCTTGAAGAATCTCTGGAGGGCTTCTGACTTCGTGTCCTTTTTACGCACACACACACGCACACACACACAC
The DNA here is from genome assembly GCF_050624435.1 of Tenrec ecaudatus. Lineage (NCBI taxonomy): Eukaryota > Metazoa > Chordata > Mammalia > Afrosoricida > Tenrecidae > Tenrec > Tenrec ecaudatus. Next base: position 128,694,054 of record NC_134540.1, read on the forward strand.
ACACACACTCCCTCACACTGATACCAATGCCTTTGCAGAATTCCTAGAGAGCTTCTGACTTCCTCTCCTTTTTACACACACACACACATAGAGGCATCCTTGCAGAATTTCTGGATGGCTTCTGACTTTTTTCCTTTTTAAACACACACACACACACACACACACACACACACACTTGCCGAATCTCTGGATGACTTCTGACTTCATGTCTTTTTAACACAACACAGTCACCGTTGCAGAATCTCTACAGGGCTTCAGATTTTGTGTCCTTTTTACACAAACACACGCACACACACACACACACACACACACACACCCTTGAAGTATCTCTGGAGGCCTTTTGACTTCATAACTTTTTACACACACATACACTCACACAAGCACCTTTGCAGAATCTCTGAAGGACTTCTGACTTCGTGACCTTTTGACACACACACATACACACACATACGAACACCCATTCAGAATCTATGCAGTGTTTCTGACTTCATGTGTCCTTTTTGCACACAGCACATAAACACACACACCCTTGCAGAATCTCTTGAGGGTTTCTGACGTCATGTCCTTGTTACACACACACATTTTCAGAATCTCTGGAGGGCTTCTGACTCCGTGTCCTTTTAAACTCACACACATTCACACACACACACCCTCACACAGATACTCATACCTTTGCAGAATTCCTAGAGGGCTTCTGACTTTCTGAACTTTTTACACACACACACACACACACACACACACACACACACATAGATGCATCCTTGCAGAATTTCTGGATGGCTTCTGACTTTTTTCCTTTTTAAAAACACACACACACACACTTGCGGAATCTCTGGATGATTTCTGACTTCATGTCTTTTTAACACAACACACTCACCGTTGCAGAATCTCTAGAGGGCTTCTGAATTTGTGTCCTTTTTACAGAAACACACGCACACACACACACACCCTTGAAGAATCTCTGGAGGCCTTCTGACTTCATAACTTTTTACACACACATACACTCAGAAACGCACCTTTGCAGAATCTCTGGAGTACTTCTGACTTCTTTTCCTTTTTACACACACACACACACACACACACAAAGACACACCCTTGCAGAATCTCTAGAGTGCTTCTGACTTGGTGTCCTTTATACACACTCACACACATACACCCTTCCAGAATCTCTACAAGGATTCTGAATTCGTGTCCTTTTTAAACACACACACACACACCCATAGAGGCATCCTTGCAGAATTTCTGGATGACTTCTGACTATTTTCTTTTTAAACACACACACACACACACACATACACACACACACCTTTGCAGAAACTCTAGAGTGCTTCGGAATTCGTGTTCTTTTTACATACGCACACACACACACTCACTTACACACATGCAAGCACACTTGCAGAGTCTCTGGAGTGCTTCTGACTTCGTGTCCTTTTTACACACACACACACTCACACACGTTCACAAACACACATAGACACACCCTAGCAGAATTTCTAGAAGGCTGCTTAATTCTTGTCCTTTTTACACATACACACACAGACACGCTTGTAGAATCTCTGGAGGGCTTCTGACTTCGTGTCCTTTTTACACACACACACACACACACACACACTCCCTCACACAGATACTCATACCTTTGCAGAATTCCTAGAGGGCTTCTGACTTCCTGTCCTTTTTAAACACACACACACACACACACACACACTTGCCGAATCTCTGGATGACTTCTGACTTCATGTCTTTTTAACACAACACACTCACCGTTGCAGAATCTCTTGAGGGCTTCAGATTTTGTGTCCTTTTTACACAAACACACGCACACACACACACACACACACACCCTTGAAGAATCTCTGGAGGCCTTTTGACTTCATAACTTTTTACACACACATACACTCACACAAGCAGCTTTGCAGAATCTCTGGAGTACTTCTGACTTCGTTTCCTTTATATACACACACACACACACACACACACACACACATAGACACACCCTAGCAGAATTTCTAGAAAGCTTCTGAATTCTTGTCCTTTTTACACATGCACACACAGACATGCTTGTAGAATCTCTGGAGGGCTTCTGACCTCGTGTCCTTTTTACACACACACACACACACACACACACACACACACACACTGACAAGCATACCGTTGCAAAATTCGTGGAGGGCTTCTTACTTTGTGTCCTTTTTACACACACACACTCACACATCCTTGCAGAATTCCTGGATGGCTTCATAATTTGTGTCCTTTTTAAATACACACACACACACACTCATCTTTGCAAAAACTCTAGAGGGCTTCGCACTTCGTGTTGTTTTACACACGCACACACACACATGCACGCAGCCTAGTAGAGTCTCTGGAGTGCTTCTGATTTCGTGTCGTATTTACAAACAAACACACGCACACACACACACACACCCTTGAAGAATCTCTGGAGGCCTCTGACTTCATAATTTTTACACACACATACAATCACACAAGCACCTTTGGAGAATCTCTGGAGTACTTCTGACTTCGTTTCCTTTATACACACACACACACACACACACACTGACAAGCATAACTTTGCAAAATTCGTAGAGGGCTTCTTACTTTGTGTCCTTTTTACACACACACACTCACACATCCTTGCTGAGTTCCTGGATGGCTTCATAATTTGTGTCCTTTTTAAATACACACACACACACACACACACTCATCTTTGCAAAAACTCTAGAGGGCTTCGCACTTCGTGTTGTTTTACACACGCACACACACACATGCACGCAGCCTAGTAGAGTCTCTGGAGTGCTTCTGATTTCGTGTCGTATTTACAAACAATCACATGCACACACACACACACACCCTTGAAGAATCTCTGGAGGCCTCTGACTTCATAATTTTTACACACACATACAATCACACAAGCACCTTTGGAGAATCTCTGGAGTACTTCTGACTTCGTTTCCTTTATACACACACACACACACACACACAGATACGCATACGTTGCAAAATTCGTAGAGGGCTTCTTACTTTGTGTCCTTTTTACACACACACACTCACACATTGTTGCAGAATTCCTGGATGGCTTCATACTTTGTGTCCTTTTTAAACACACACACACACACACACCCTTGCAGAAACTCTAGAGGGCTTCAGACTTCATGTTCTTTTTACACATGCACACACACACATACACACATGCACGCACACTTGCAGAGTCTCTGGAGTACTTCTGACTTCGTGTCCTTTTTACACACACACACACTCACACACGTTCACACACACACATAGACACACCCTAGCAGAA
>NC_134540.1:128704851-128707351 GCF_050624435.1 Tenrec ecaudatus
TTTTTACACAAATACACGCACCCACACACACACACCCCCTTGAAGAAACTCTGGAGGCCTCTGAATTCATAACTTTTTACACACACATACAATCACACAAGCACCTTTGGAGAATCTCTGGAGGACTTCTGACTTCGTTTCCTTTTTACACACACACACACACACACACACACACACACACTGATACGCGTATCGTTGCAAAATTCGTAGAGGGCCTCATACTTTGTGTCCTTTTTAAATACACACACACTCATCTTTGCAAAAACTCTAGAGGGCTTCGAAGTTCGTGTTTTCTTACACACGCACACACACACACACATGCACGCACCCTTGCAGAGTCTCTGGAGTGCTTCTGATTTCGTGTCGTTTTTACACACAAACACACGCACACACACCCACCCACACACACACACACCCTTGAAGAATCTCTGGAGGCCTTCTGACTTCATAACTTTTTACACACACATACACTCAGAAACGCACCTTTGCAGAATCTCTGGAGTACTTCTGACTTCTTTTCCTTTTTACACACACACACACATAAAGACACACCCTTGCAGAATCTCTAGAGTGCTTCTGACTTGGTGTCCTTTATACACACTCACACACATACACCCTTCCAGAATCTCTACAAGGATTCTGAATTCGTGTCCTTTTTAAACACACACACACACACACACACAAACACACACACACACATAGAGGCATCCTTGCAGAATTTCTGGATGGCTTCTGACTATTTTCTTTTTAAACACACACACACACACAGACCTTTGCAGAAACCCTAGAGGGCTTCGGACTTCGTGTTCTTTTTACATACGCACACACACACACACATACACACATGCAAGCACAATTGCAGAGTCTCTGGAGTGCTTCTGACTTCGTGTCCTTTTTACACACACACACACTCACACACGTTCACAAACACACATAGACACACCCTAGCAAAATTTCTAGAAGGCTTCTTAATTCTTGTCCTTTTTACGCATACACACACACACGCTTGTAGAATCTCTGGAGGGCTTCTGACTTCGTGTCCTTTTTACACACACACACACACACACACACACACTCCCTCACACAGATACTGATACTTTTGCAGAATTCCTAGAGGGCTTCTGACTTCCTGTCCTTTTTACACACACACACACACACATTCATAGATGCATCCTTGCAGAATTTTTGGATGGCTTCTGACTTTTTTCCTTTTAAGCACACACACAAACACACACACCCTTGCCGAATCTCTGGATGACTTCTGACTTCATGTATTTTTAACACAACGCACTCACCGTTGCAGAATCTCTAGAGGGCTTCTGACTTTGTGTCCTTTTTACACAAACACACACACACACCCTTGAAGAATCCCTGGAGGCCTTCTGACTTCATAACTTTTTACAAACACATTCACTCACACAAGCACCTTTGCAGAATCTCTGAAGGACTTCTGACTTTGTGACCTTTTTACACACACACACACACACACACACACAAATACACACACCCTTTCAGAATCTATGGAGTGTTTCTGACTTCATGTGTCCTTTTTACACACACACAAACAGACACACACACACACCGTTGCAGAATCTCTTCAGGGTTTCTGACGTCATGTCCTTGTTACACAAACACATTTTCAGAATCTCTGGAGGGCTTCTGATTCCGTGTCCTTTTTAAACACACACACATTCACACACACACACACACCCTTGAAGAATCTCTGGAGGCCTCTGACTTCATAAATTTTTACACACACATACACTCACACAAGCACCTTTGCAGAATCTCTGGAGTACTTCTGACTTCGTTTCCTTTGTGCACACACACACACACACACACACTGATACGCATACCGTTGCAAAATTCGTAGAGGGCTTCTTACTTTGTGTCCTTTTTACACACACACACTCACACATCCTTGCAGAATTCCTGGATGGCTTCATACTTTGTGTCCTTTTTACACACACACACACACTGACACACGTTCAAACACACACATAGACACACCCTAGCCGAATTTCTAGAAGGCTTCTGAATTCTTGTCCTTTTTACGCATTCACACACAGACACGCTTGTAGAATCTCTGGAGGGCTTCTGACTTCGTGTCCTTTTTACACACACACACACACACACACACACACTCCCTCAAACAGATACTCATACCTTTGCAGAATTCCTAGAGGGCTTCTGATTTCCTGTTCTTTTTAAACACACACACACACACACACACACACACACAATTGCCGAATCTCTGGATGACTTCTGGCTTCATGTCTTTTTAACACAAAACACTCACCTTTGCAGAATCTCTAGAGGGCTTCAGATTTTGTGTCCTTTTTACACACACACACACACACACACCCTTGAAGAATCTCTGGAGGCCTTTTGACTTCATAACTTTTTACACACACATACACTCACACAAGCACCTTTGCAGAATCTCTGAAGGACTTCTGACTCCGTGACCATTTTACACACACACATACGAACACGCATT
>NC_134540.1:128712351-128749851 GCF_050624435.1 Tenrec ecaudatus
ACGCATTCACACACAGACACGCTTGTAGAATCTCTGGAGGGCTTCTGACTCCGTGTCCTTTTTACACACACACACACACACACACACACAAACAAACTCCCTCAAACAGATACGCATACCTTTGCAGAATTCCTAGAGGGCTTCTGACTTCCTGTTCTTTTTAAACACACACACACACACACACACACACACACACTTGCCGAATCTCTGGATGACTTCTGACTTCATGTCTTTTCAACAGAAAACACTCACCATTGCAGAATCTCTAGAGGGCTTCAGATTTTGTGTCCTTTTTACACAAACACACACACACACACACACACACCCTTGAAGAATCTCTGGAGGCCTTTTGACTTCATAACTTTTTACACACACATACACTCACACAAGCACCTTTGCAGAATCTCTGAAGGACTTCTGACTTCGTGACCTTTTTACACACACACATACGAACACCCATTCAGAATCTATGCAGTGTTTCTGACTTCATGTGTCCTTTTTGCACACAGCACATAAACACACACACCCTTGCAGAATCTCTTGAGGGTTTCTGACGTCATGTCCTTTTACACACACATTTTCAGAATCTCTGGAGGGCTTCTGACTCGTGTCCTTTTTAAACTCACACACATTCACACACACACACACACACACACACACACACACACACCCTCACACAGATACACATACCTTTGCAGAATTCCTAGAGGGCTTCTGACTTCCTGTCCTTTTTACACACACACACACACACACACATAGAAGCATCCTTGCAGAATTTCTGGATGGCTTCTGACTTTTTTCCTTTTTAAACACACACACACACACACACACACACATTTGCCGAATATCTGGATGATTTCTGACTTCATGTCTTTTTATTACAACACACTCACCATTGCAGAATCTCTAGAGGGCTTCTGACTTTGTGTCTTTTTACACACACACAAACACACACACACACACCCTTGAAGAATCTCTGGAGGCATTCTGACTTCCTAACTTTTTACACACACATACACTCACACAAGCACCTTTGCAGAATCTCTGGAGTACTTCTGACTTCGTTTCCTTTTTACACACACACACACACACACACACCCTGATACGCATACCGTTGCAAAATTAGTAGAGGGCTTCTTACCTAGTGTCCTTTTTACACACACACACTCACACATCCTTGCAGAATTCCTGGATGGCTTCATACTTTGTGTCCTTTTTAAATACACACACACACACACACATCTTTGAAAAACTCTAAAGGGCTTCGCACTTCGTGTTTTTTTACACATGCACACACACACACACACATGCACGCACCCTTGCAGAGTCTCTGGAGTGCTTCTGATTTCGTGTCGTTTTTACACACAAACACACGCACACACACACACACACACACACCCTCGAAGAATCTCTGGAGGCCTTCTGAATTCATAACTTTTTACACACACATACACTCACACAAGCACCTTTGCAGAATCTCTGGAGAACTTCTGACTTCGTTTTCTTTTTACACACACACACACTCACACACTCCCTCACTCTCACACTCCTACCTTTGCAACAACCAAGAAGGCTTTTAACTTCATGTCCTTTTTACACACACACACACACACACACACACACACACACAAACACAGAGACAAAACCTTGTAGAATCTCTTGAGGGTTTCTGACGCCATGTCCTTATTACACACACATACTCTTGAAGAATCTCTGGAGGGCTTCTGACTTCGTGTCCTTTTGACACACACACTCACACACACACTCCCTCACACAGATACTCATACCTTTGCAGAATTCCTAGAGGGCTTCTGACTTCCTGAACTTTTTACACACACACACACCCACACACAAACAGACATTGATGCATCCTTGCAGAATTTCTGGATGGCTTCTGACTTTTTTCCTTTTTAAAAACACACACACACACACACACACTTGCCGAATCTCTGGACGATTTCTGATTTCATGTCTTTTTAACACAACACACTCACCGTTGCAGAATCTCTAGAGGGCTTCTGAATTTGTGTCCTTTTTACACAAACACTCGCACACACACCCACACACACACACACCCTTGAAGAATCTCTGGAGGCCTTCTGACTTCATAACTTTTTACACACACATACACTCACAAATGCACCTTTGCAGAATCTCTGGAGTACTTCTGACTTCTTTTCCTTTTTACACACACACACACACACACATAAAGACACACCCTTGCAGAATCTCTAGATTTCTTCTGACTTGGTGTCCTTTATACACACTCACACACATACACCCTTCCAGAATCTCTACAAGGATTCTGAATTCGTGTCCTTTTTAAACACACACACACACACACACACACACACACACACACACACAGAGGCATCCTTGCAGAATTTCTGGATGGCTTCTGACTATTTTCTTTTTAAACACACACACACACAGAGACCTTTGCAGAAACCCTAGAGGGCTTCAGACTTCGTGTTCTTTTTACATACGCACAAACACACACATACACACATGCAAGCACAATTGCAGAGTCTCTGGAGTGCTTCTGACTTCGTGTCCTTTTTACACACACACACACTCACACACGTTCACACACAATCATAGACACACCCTAGCAGAATTTCTAGAAGGCTTCTTAATTCTTGTCCTTTTTACGCATACACACACACACACGCTTGTAGAATCTCTGGAGGGCTTCTGACTTCGTGTCCTTTTTATACACACACACACACACACTCCCTCACACAGATACTGATACTTTTGCAGAATTCCTAGAGGGCTTCTGACTTCCTGTCCTTTTTACACACACACACACACACACACACATTCATAGAAGCATCCTTGCAGAATTTTTGGATGGCTTCTGACTTTTTTCCTTTTTAAGCACACACACAAACACACACACCCTTGCCGAATCTCTGGATGACTTCTGACTTCATGTCTTTTTAACACAACACACTCACCGTTGCAGAATCTCTAGAGGGCTTCTGACTTTGTGTCCTTTTTACACAAACACACACACACAACCTTGAAGAATCTCTGGAGGCCTTCTGACTTCATAACTTTTTACACACACATTCACTCACACAAGCACCTTTGCAGAATCTCTGAAGGACTTCTGACTTTGTGACCTTTTTACACACACACACACACACACACACACACAAATACACACACCCTTTCAGAATCTATGGAGTGTTTCTGACTTCATGTGTCCTTTTTACACACACACAAACAGACACACACACACACCGTTGCAGAATCTCTTGAGGGTTTCTGACGTCATGTCCTTGTTACACAAACACATTTTCAGAATCTCTGGAGGGCTTCTGATTCCGTGTCCTTTTTAAACACACACACATTCACACACACACACACACCCTTGAAGAATCTCTGGAGGCCTCTGACTTAATAGCTTTTTACACACACATACACTCACACAAGCACCTTTGCAGAATCTCTGGAGTACTTCTGACTTCGTTTCCTTTTAACACGCACACACACACACACACACACACTGATATGCATACCGTTGCAAAATTCGTAGAGGGCTTCTTACTTTGTGTCCTTTTTACACACACACACTCACACATCTTTGCAGAATTCCTGGATGGCTTCATACTTTGTGTCCTTTTTACACACACACACACTCACACACGTTCAAACACACACATAGACACACCCTAGCCGAATTTCTAGAAGGCTTCTGAATTCTTGTCCTTTTTACACATTCACACACAGACACGCTTGTAGAATCTCTGGAGGGCTTCTGACTCCGTGTCCTTTTTACACACACACACACACACACACACACTCCCTCAAACAGATACTCATACCTTTGCAGAATTCCTAGAGGGCTTCTGACTTCCTGTTCTTTTTAAACACACACACACACACACACACACACACACACACACTTGCCGAATCTCTGGATGACTTCCGACTTCATGTCTTTTTAACACAAAACACTCAACATTGCAGAATCTCTAGAGGGCTTCAGATTTTGTGTCCTTTTTACACAAACACACGCACACACACATACACACACACACACACACACCCTTGAAGAATCTCTGGAGGCCTTTTGACTTCATAACTTTTTACACACACATACTCTCACACAAGCGCCTTTGCAGAATCTCTGAAGGACTTCTGACTTCGTGACCTTTTTACACACACACATACGAACACCCATTCAGAATCTATGCAGTGTTTCTGACTTCATGTGTCCTTTTTGCACACAGCACATAAACACACACACCCTTGCAGAATCTCTTGAGGGTTTCTGACGTCATGTCCTTGTTACACACACACATTTTCAGAATCTCTGGAGGGCTTCTTACTCCGTGTCCTTTTTAAACTCACACACATTCACACACACACACACTCACACACACGCTCACACAGATACTCATACTTTGCAGAATTCCTAGAGGGCTTCTGACTTCCTGTCCTTTTTACACACACACACACACATAGATGCATCCTTGCAGAATTTCTGGATGGCTTCTGACTTTTTTCCTTTTTAAACACACACACACACACACACACACACACACACATTTGCCGAATCTCTGGATGATTTCTGACTTCATGTCTTTTTAATAAAACACACTCACCATTGCAGAATCTCTAGAGGGCTTCTGACTTTGTGTCCTTTTTACACAAACACACGCACACACTCACACACACATACACACACCCTTGAAGAATCTCTGGAGGCCTTCTGACTTCTTAACTTTTTACACAAACATACACTCACACAAGCACCTTTGCAGAATCTCTGGAGTACTTCTGACTTCGTTTCCTTTTTACACACACACACACACACACACACACACACACTGATACGCATACCTTTGCAAAATTCGTAGAGGGCTTCTTACCTTGTGTCCTTTTTACACACACACACTCACACATCCTTGCAGAATTCCTGGATGGCTTCATACTTTGTGTCCTTTTTAAATACACACACACACACATCTTTGAAAAACTCTAAAGGGCTTCACACTTCGTGTTTTTTTACACATGCACACACACACACATACACGCACCCTTGCAGAGTCTCTCGAGTGCTTCTGATTTTGTGTCGTTTTTACACACAAACACACGCACACACACACACACACACACACACCCTCGAAGAATCTCTGGAGGCCTTCTGACTTCATAATTTTTACACACACATACACTCACACAAGCACCTTTGCAGAATCTCTGGAGTACTTCTGACTTCGTTTCCTTTTTACACACACACACACACACTCACACACTCCCTCACTCTCACACTCATACCTTTGCAGCAACCAAGAAGGCTTTTAACTTCATGTCTTTTTACACACACACACACACACACAAACACAGAGACAAAACCTTGTAGAATCTCTTGAGGGTTTCTGACGTCATGTCCTTATTACACACACATACCCTTGAAGAATCTCTGGAGGGCTTCTGACATCGTGTCCTTTTTACGGACACACACACGCACACACACACACACACACACTCCCTCACACTGATACCCATGCCTTTGCAGAATTCCTAGAGTGCTTCTGACTTCCTCTCCTTTTTACACACACACACACACATAGAGGCATACTTGCAGAATTTCTGGATGGCTTCTGACATTTTTCCTTTTTAAACACACACACACACACACACACACACACTTGCCGAATCTCTGGATGACTTATAACTTCATGTCCTTTTAACAAAACACTCTCACCGTTGCAGAATCTCTAGAGGGCTTCTGACTTTGTGTCCTTTTTACACAAACACACACACACACACACACACACCCATGAAGAATCTCTGGAGGCCTTCTGACTTAATAACTTTTTACACACACATACCCACACAGACACGCTTGTAGAATCTCTGGAGGGCTTCTGATTTCGTGTCCTTTTTACACACACACACACTCACACACGTTCACAAACACACATAGACACACCCTAGCAAAATTTCTAGAAGGCTTCTTAATTCTTGTCCTTTTTACGCATACACACACACACACGCTTGTAGAATCTCTGGAGGGCTTCTGACTTCGTGTCCTTTTTACACACACACACACACACACACACACACTCCCTCACACAGATACTGATACTTTTGCAGAATTCCTAGAGGGCTTCTGACTTCCTGTCCTTTTTGCACACACACACACACACATTCATAGATGCATCCTTGCAGAATTTTTGGATGGCTTCTGACTTTTTTCCTTTAAGCACACACACAAACACACACACCCTTGCCGAATCTCTGGATGACTTCTGACTTCATGTCTTTTTAACACAACGCACTCACCGTTGCAGAATCTCTAGAGGGCTTCTGACTTTGTGTCCTTTTTACACAAACACACACACACACCCTTGAAGAATCTCTGGAGGCCTTCTGACTTCATAACTTTTTACACACACATTCACTCACACAAGCACCTTTGCAGAATCTCTGAAGGACTTCTGACTTTGTGACCTTTTTACACACACACACACACAAATACACACACACTTTCAGAATCTATGGAGTGTTTCTGATTTCATGTGTCCTTTTTACACACAAACAGACACACACACACCGTTGCAGAATCTCTTGAGGGTTTCTGACGTCATGTCCTTGTTACACAAACACATTTTCAGAATCTCTGGAGGGCTTCTGATTCCGTGTCCTTTTTAAACACACACACATTCACACACACACACACACACCCTTGAAGAATCTCTGGAGGCCTCTGACTTCATAACTTTTTACACACACATACACTCACACAAGCACCTTTGCAGAATCTCTGGAGTACTTCTGACTTCGTTTCCTTTTTACACACACACACACACACACTGATACGCATACCGTTGCAAAATTCATAGAGGCCTTCTTACTTTGTGTCCTTTTTACACACACACACTCACACATCCTTGCAGAATTCCTGGATGGCTTCATACTTTGTGTCCTTTTTACACACACACACACACACTCACACACGTTCAAACACACACATAGACACACCATAGCCGAATTTCTAGAAGGCTTCTGAATTCTTGTCCTTTTTACGCATTCACACACAGACACGTTTGTAGAATCTCTGGAGGGCTTCTGACTCCGTGTCCTTTTTACACACACACACACACACACACACACACACACACACACACACACACAAACTCCCTCAAACAGTTACTCAGACATTTGCAGAATTCCTAGAGGGCTTCTGACTTCCTGTTCTTTTTAAACACACACACACACACACACACACACACTTGCCGAATCTCTGGATCACTTCTGACTTCATGTCTTTTCAACACAAAACCCTCACCATTGCAGAATCTCTAGAGGGCTTCAGATTTTGTGTCCTTTTTACACAAACACACACACACACACACACATCCTTGAAGAATCTCTGGAGGCCTTTTGACTTCATAACTTTTTACACACACATACACTCACGCAAGCACCTTTGCAGAATCTCTGAAGGATTTCTGACTTCGTGACCTTTTTACACACACACATACGAACACCCATTCAGAATCTATGCAGTGTTTCTGACTTCATGTGTCCTTTTTGCACACAGCACATAAACACACACACCCTTGCAGAATCTCTTGAGGGTTTCTGACGTCATGTCCTTTTACACACACATTTTCAGAATCTCTGGAGGCCTCTGACTTCATAACTTTTTACACACACATACACTCACACAAGCACCTTTGCAGAATCTCTGGAGTACTTCTGACTTCGTTTCCTTTTTACACACACACACACACACACACACTGATACGCATACCGTTGAAAATTCGTAGAGGGCTTCTTACTTTGTGTCCTTTTTACACACACACACTCACACATCCTTGCAGAATTCCTGGATGGCTTCATACTTTGTGTCCTTTTTACACACACACACACTCACACACGATCAAACACACACATAGACACACCCTGGCCGAATTTCTAGAAGGCTTCTGAATTCTTGTCCTTTTTACGCATTCACACACAGACACGCTTGTAGAATCTCTGGAGGGCTTCTGACTCCCTGTCCTTTTTACACACACACACACACACACACACACAAACTCCCTCAAACACATACGCATACCTTTGCAGAATTCCTAGAGGGCTTCTGACTTCCTGTTCTTTTTAAACACACACACACACACACACACACACACACACAATTGCCGAATCTCTGGATGACTTCTGACTTCATGTCTTTTCAACAGAAAACACTCACCATTGCAGAATCTCTAGAGGGCTTCAGATTTTGTGTCCTTTTTACACAAACACACACACACACACACACACACCCTTGAAGAATCTCTGGAGGCCTTTTGACTTCATAACTTTTTACACACACATACACTCACACAAGCACCTTTGCAGAATCTCTGAAGGACTTCTGACTTCGTGACCTTTTTACACACACACATACGAACACCCATTCAGAATCTATGCAGTGTTTCTGACTTCATGTGTCCTTTTTGCACACAGCACATAAACACACACACCCTTGCAGAATCTCTTGAGGGTTTCTGACGTCATGTCCTTTTACACACACATTTTCAGAATCTCTGGAGGGCTTCTGACTCATGTCCTTTTTAAACTCACACACATTCACACACACACACACACACACACACACACACCCTCACACAGATACACATACCTTTGCAGAATTCCTAGAGGGCTTCTGACTTCCTGTCCTTTTTACACACACACACACACACATAGAAGCATCCTTGCAGAATTTCTGGATGGCTTCTGACTTTTTCCTTTTTAAACACACACACACACACACACACACACACATTTGCCGAATCTCTGGATGATTTCTGATTTCATGTCTTTTTATTACAATACACTCTCCATTGCAGAATCTCTAGAGGGCTTCTGACTTTGTGTCTTTTTACACACACACACACACACACACACACACACACACACACACACACCCTTGAAGAATCTCTGGAGGCATTCTGACTTCCTAACTTTTTACACACACATACACTCACACAAGCACCTTTGCAGAATCTCTGGAGTACTTCTACTTCGTTTCCTTTTTACACACACACACACACACACACACACACACACACCCTGATACGCATACCGTTGCAAAATTAGTAGGGGGCTTCTTACCTAGTGTCCTTTTTACACACACACACTCACACATCCTTGCAGAATTCCTGGATGGCTTCATACTTTGTGTCCTTTTTAAATACACACACACACACATCTTTGAAAAACTCTAAAGGGCTTCGCACTTCGTGTTTTTTTACACATGCACACACACACACACATGCACGCACCCTTGCAGAGTCTCTGGAGTGCTTCTGATTTCGTGTCGTTTTTACACACAAACACACGCACACACACACACACACACACACCCTCGAAGAATCTCTGGAGGCCTTCTGAATTCATAACTTTTTACACACACATACACTCACACAAGCACCTTTGCAGAATCTCTGGAGTACTTCTGACTTCGTTTCCTTTTTACACACACACACACTCACACACTCCCTCACTGTCACACTCCTACCTTTGCAACAACCAGAAGGCTTTTAACTTCATGTCCTTTTTACACACACACACACACACACACACACACACAAACACAGAGACAAAACCTTGTAGAATCTCTTGAGGGTTTCTGACGTCATGTCCTTATTACACACACATACTCTTGAAGAATCTCTGGAGGGCTTCTGACTTCGTGTCCTTTTGACACACACACTCACACACACACTCCCTCACACAGATACTCATACCTTTGCAGAATTCCTAGAGGGCTTCTGACTTCCTGAACTTTTTACACACACACACACACCCACACACAAACAGACATTGATGCATCCTTGCAGAATTTCTGGATGGCTTCTGACTTTTTTCCTTTTTAAAAACACACACACACACACACTTGCCGAATCTCTGGACGATTTCTGACTTCATGTCTTTTTAACACAACACACTCACCGTTGCAGAATCTCTAGAGGGCTTCTGAATTTGTGTCCTTTTTACACAAACACTCGCACACACACCCACACACACACACACCCTTGAAGAATCTCTGGAGGCCTTCTGACTTCATAACTTTTTACACACACATACACTCACAAATGCACCTTTGCAGAATCTCTGGAGTACTTCTGACTTCTTTTCCTTTTTACACACACACACACACACATAAAGACACACCCTTGCAGAATCTCTAGATTGCTTCTGACTTGGTGTCCTTTATACACACTCACACACATACACCCTTCCAGAATCTCTACAAGGATTCTGAATTCGTGTCCTTTTTAAACACACACACACACACACACACACACAGAGGCATCCTTGCAGAATTTCTGGATGGCTTCTGACTATTTTCTTTTTAAACACACACACACACACAGACCTTTGCAGAAACCCTAGAGGGCTTCGGACTTCGTGTTCTTTTTACATACGCACACACACACACACACATACACACATGCAAGCACAATTGCAGAGTCTCTGGAGTGCTTCTGACTTCGTGTCCTTTTTACACACACACACACTCACACACGTTCACACACACTCATAGACACACCCTAGCAGAATTTCTAGAAGAATTCTTAATTCTTGTCCTTTTTACGCATACACACACACACACGCTTGTAGAATCTCTGGAGGGCTTCTGACTTCGTGTCCTTTTTATACACACACACACACACACTCCCTCACACAGATACTGATACTTTTGCAGAATTCCTAGAGGGCTTCTGACTTCCTGTCCTTTTTACACACACACACACACACACATTCATAGATGCATCCTTGCAGAATTTTTGGATGGCTTCTGACTTTTTTCCTTTTTAAGCACACACACAAACACACACACCCTTGCCGAATCTCTGGATGACTTCTGACTTCATGTCTTTTTAACACAACACACTCACCGTTGCAGAATCTCTAGAGGGCTTCTGACTTTGGGTCCTTTTTACACAAAAACACACACACAACCTTGAAGAATCTCTGGAGGCCTTCGGACTTCATAACTTTTTACACACACATTCACTCACACAAGCACCTTTGCAGAATCTCTGAAGGACTTCTGACTTTGTGACCTTTTTACACACACACACACACACAAATACACACACCCTTTCAGAATCTATGGAGTGTTTCTGACTTCATGTGTCCTTTTTACACACACACAAACAGACACACACACACACCGTTGCAGAATCTCTTGAGGGTTTCTGACGTCATGTCCTTGTTACACAAACACATTTTCAGAATCTCTGGAGGGCTTCTGATTCCGTGTCCTTTTTAAACACACACACATTCACACACACACACACACACCCTTGAAGAATCTCTGGAGGCCTCTGACTTAATAGCTTTTTACACACACATACACTCACACAAGCACCTTTGCAGAATCTCTGGAGTACTTCTGACTTCGTTTCCTTTTAACACGCACACACACACACACACACTGATATGCATACCTTTGCAAAATTCGTAGAGGGCTTCTTACTTTGCGTCCTTTTTACACACACACACTCACACATCTTTGCAGAATTCCTGGATGGCTTCATACTTTGTGTCCTTTTTACACACACACACACTCACACACGTTCAAACACACACATAGACACACCCTAGCCGAATTTCTAGAAGGCTTCTGAATTCTTGTCATTTTTACACATTCACACACAGACACGCTTGTAGAATCTCTGGAGGGCTTCTGACTCCGTGTCCTTTTTACACACACACACACACACACACACACTCCCTCAAACAGATACTCATACCTTTGCAGAATTCCTAGAGGGCTTCTGACTTCCTGTTCTTTTTAAACACACACACACACACACACACACACACACTTGCCGAATCTCTGGATGACTTCCGACTTCATGTCTTTTTAACACAAAACACTCAACATTGCAGAATCTCTAGAGGGCTTCAGATTTTGTGTCCTTTTTACACAAACACACGCACACACACATACACACACACACACACACACCCTTGAAGAATCTCTGGAGGCCTTTTGACTTCATAACTTTTTACACACACATACTCTCACACAAGCGCCTTTGCAGAATCTCTGAAGGACTTCTGACTTCGTGACCTTTTTACACACACACATACGAACACCCATTCAGAATCTATGCAGTGTTTCTGACTTCATGTGTCCTTTTTGCACACAGCACATAAACACACACACCCTTGCAGAATCTCTTGAGGGTTTCTGACGTCATGTCCTTGTTACACACACACATTTTCAGAATCTCTGGAGGGCTTCTTACTCCGTGTCCTTTTTAAACTCACACACATTCACACACACACACACTCACACACACGCTCACACAGATACTCATACTTTGCAGAATTCCTAGAGGGCTTCTGACTTCCTGTCCTTTTTACACACACACACACACATAGATGCATCCTTGCAGAATTTCTGGATGGCTTCTGACTTTTTTCCTTTTTAAACACACACACACACACACACACACACACACATTTGCCGAATCTCTGGATGATTTCTGACTTCATGTCTTTTTAATACAACACACTCACCATTGCAGAATCTGTAGAGGGCTTCTGACTTTGTGTCCTTTTTACACAAACACACTCACACACTCACACACACATACACACACCCTTGAAGAATCTCTGGAGGCCTTCTGACTTCCTAACTTTTTACACAAACATACACTCACACAAGCACCTTTGCAGAATCTCTGGAGTACTTCTGACTTCGTTTCCTTTTTACACACACACACACACACACACACACACACACACACACACACACTGATACGCATACCGTTGCAAAATTCGTAGAGGGCTTCTTACCTTGTGTCCTTTTTACACACACACACTCACACATCCTTGCAGAATTCCTGGATGGCTTCATACTTTGTGTCCTTTTTAAATACACACACACACACACATCTTTGAAAAACTCTAAAGGGCTTCACACTTCGTGTTTTTTTACACATGCACACACACACACATACACGCACCCTTGCAGAGTCTCTCGAGTGCTTCTGATTTTGTGTCGTTTTTACACACAAACACACGCACACACACACACACACACACACCCTCGAAGAATCTCTGGAGGCCTTCTGACTTCATAATTTTCACACACACATACACTCACACAAGCACCTTTGCAGAATCTCTGGAGTACTTCTGACTTCGTTTCCTTTTTACACACACACACACACACTCACACACTCCCTCACTCTCACACTCATACCTTTGCAGCAACCAAGAAGGCTTTTAACTTCATGTCTTTTTACACACACACACACACACACACACACACAAACACAGAGACAAAACCTTGTAGAATCTCTTGAGGGTTTCTGACGTCATGTCCTTATTACACACACATACCCTTGAAGAATCTCTGGAGGGCTTCTGACATCGTGTCCTTTTTACGGACACACACACGCACACACACACACTCCCTCACACTGATACCCATGCCTTTGCAGAATTCCTAGAGTGCTTCTGACTTCCTCTCCTTTTTACACACACACACACACATAGAGGCATACTTGCAGAATTTCTGGATGGCTTCTGACATTTTTCCTTTTTAAACACACACACACACACACACACACACTTGCCGAATCTCTGGATGACTTATAACTTCATGTCCTTTTAACAAAACACTCTCACCGTTGCAGAATCTCTAGAGGGCTTCTGACTTTGTGTCCTTTTTACACAAACACACACACACACACACCCATGAAGAATCTCTGGAGGCCTTCTGACTTAATAACTTTTTACACACACATACCCACACAGACACGCTTGTAGAATCTCTGGAGGGCTTCTGATTTCGTGTCCTTTTTACACACACACACACTCACACACGTTCACAAACACACATAGACACACCTTAGCAAAATTTCTAGAAGGCTTCTTAATTCTTGTCCTTTTTACGCATACACACAAACACACGCTTGTAGAATCTCTGGAGGGCTTCTGACTTCGTGTCCTTTTTACACACACACACACACACACACTCCCTCACACAGATACTGATACTTTTGCAGAATTCCTAGAGGGCTTCTGACTCCCTGTCCTTTTTACACACACACACACACACACATTCATAGATGCATCCTTGCAGAATTTTTGGATGGCTTCTGACTTTTTTCCTTTAAGCACACACACAAACACACACACCCTTGCCGAATCTCTGGATGACTTCTGACTTCATGTCTTTTTAACACAACGCACTCACCGTTGCAGAATCTCTAGAGGGCTTCTGACTTTGTGTCCTTTTTACACAAACACACACACACACCCTTGAAGAATCTCTGGAGGCCTTCTGACTTCATAACTTTTTACACACACATTCACTCACACAAGCACCTTTGCAGAATCTCTGAAGGACTTCTGACTTTGTGACCTTTTTACACACACACACACACACACACACACAAAAACACACACTTTCAGAATCTATGGAGTGTTTCTGATTTCATGTGTCCTTTTTACACACAAACAGACACACACACACCGTTGCAGAATCTCTTGAGGGTTTCTGATGTCATGTCCTTGTTACACAAACACATTTTCAGAATCTCTGGAGGGCTTCTGATTCCGTGTCCTTTTTAAACACACACACATTCACACACACACACACACCCTTGAAGAATCTCTGGAGGCCTCTGACTTCATAACTTTTTACACACACATACACTCACACAAGCACCTTTGCAGAATCTCTGGAGTACTTCTGACTTCGTTTCCTTTTTACACACACACACACACACACTGATACGCATACCGTTGCAAAATTCATAGAGGCCTTCTTACCTTGTGTCCTTTTTACACACACACACTCACACATCCTTTCAGAATTCCTGGATGGCTTCATACTATGTGTCCTTTTTAAATACACACACACACACACATCTTTGAAAAACTCTAAAGGGCTTCCCACTTCGTGTTTTTTTACACATGCACACACACACACACGCATGCACGCACCCTTGCAGAGTCTCTGGAGTGCTTCTGATTTCGTGTCATTTTTACACACAAACACGCGCGCGCGCACACACACACACACACACACACCCTCGAAGAATCTCTGGAGGCCTTCAGACTTCCTAACTTTTTACACACACATACACTCACACAAGCAACTTTGCAGAATCTCTGGAGTACTTCTGACTTCGTTTCCTTTTTACACACACACACACACACACACACTCACACACTCCCTCACTCTCACACTCATACCTTTGCAACAACCAAGAAGGCTTTTAACTTCATGTCCTTTTTACACACACACACTCACACACACACACACACAAACACAGAGACAAAACCTTGTAGAATCTCTTGAGGGTTTCTGACGTCATGTTCTTATTACACACACATACTCTTGAAGAATCTCTGGAGGGCTTCTGACTTCGTGTCCTTTTGACATACACACACACACACACACACTCCCTCACACAGATACTCATACCTTTGCAGAATTCCTAGAGGGCTTCTGACTTCCTGAACTTTTTACACACACACACACACACACACACACACACACACACACACACATTGATGCATCCTTGCAGAATTTCTGGATGGCTTCTGACTTTTTTCCTTTTTACAAACACACACACTCACACACACACACACTTGTCGAATCTCTGGATGACTTCTGACTTCATGTCTTTTTAACACAACACACTCACCGTTGCAGAATCTCTAGAGGGCTTCTGACTTTGTGTCCTTTTTACACAAACACACGCACACACACCCACACACACACACCCATGAAGAATCTCTGGAGGCCTTCTGACTTCATAACTTTTTACACACACATACACTCACAAACGCACTTTGCAGAATCTCTGGAGTACTTCTGACTTCTTTTCCTTTTTACACACACACACACACACACACACAAAGACACACCCTTGCAGAATCTCTAGAGTGTTTCTGACTTGGTGTGCTTTATACACACTCACACACATACACCCTTCCAGAATCTCTACAAGGATTCTGAATTCGTGTCCTTTTTAAACACACACACACACACACTCACATAGAGGCATCCTTGCAGAATTTCTGGATGGCTTCTGACTATTTTCTTTTTAAACACACACACACACACACACCTTTGCAAAAACTCTAGAGGGCTTCGGACTTCGTGTTCTTTTTACATACGCACACACACACACATACACACATGCAAGCACACTTGCAGAGTCTCTGGAGTGCTTCTGACTTCGTGTCTTTTTTACACACACACACACTCACACGCGTTCACACACACACATAGACACACCCTAGCAGAATTTCTAGAAGGCTTCTGAATTCTTGTCCTTTTTACACATACACACACAGACACGCTTGTAGAATCTCTGGAGGGCTTCTGACTTTGTGTCCTTTTGACACACACACACACACACACACTCCCTCACACAGATACTCATACCTTTGCAGAATTCCTAGATGGCTTCTGACTTCCTGTCCTTTTTACACACACACACACATACACACACACAGACACACACACACACACATAGATGCATCCTTGCAGAATTTCTGGATGGCTTCTGACGTTTTTTTTTTTAAAAACACACACACACACACGTGCCGAATCTCTGGATGATTTCTGACTTCATGTCTTTTTAACACAACACACTCACCGTTGCAGAATCTCTAGAGGGCTTCTGAATTTGTGTCCTTTTTACACAAACACACACACACACCTTTGAAGAATCTCTGGAGGCCTTCTGACTTCATAACTTTTTACACACACATACACTCACAAACGCACCTTTGCAGAATCTCTGGAGTACTTCTGACTTCTTTTCCTTTTTACACACACACACACACAAATACACACACCCTTTCAGAATCTATGGAGTGTTTCTGATTTCATGTGTCCTTTTTACACACACACAAACAGACACACACACACACACCGTTGCAGAATCTCTTGAGGGTTTCCGACGTCATGTCCTTGTTACACAAACACATTTTCAGAATCTCTGGAGGGCTTCTGATTCCGTGTCCTTTTTAAACACACACACATTCACACACACACAGACACCCTTGAAGAATCTCTGGAGGCCTCTGTGTTCATAACTTTTTACACACACATACACTCACACAAGCACCTTTGCAGAATCTCTGGAGTACTTCTGACTTCGTTTCCTTTTTGCACACACACACACACTGATACGCATACCGTTGCAAAATTCGTAGAGGGCTTCTTACTTTGTGTCCTTTTTACACACACACCCTCACACATCCTTGCAGAATTCCTGGATGGCTTCATACATTGTGTCCTTTTTACACACACACACACTCACACACGTTCACACACACACATAGACACACCCTAGCAGAATTTCTAGAAGGCTTCTGAATTCTTGTCCTTTTTACGCATTCACACACAGACACGCTAGTAGAATCTCTGGAGGGCTTCTGACTTCGTGTCCTTTTTACACACACACACACACACACACACTCCCTCAAACAGATACTCATACCTTTGCAGAATTCCTAGAGGGCTTCTGACTTCCTGTTCTTTTTAAACACACACACACATTTGCCGAATCTCTGGATGACTTCTGACTTCATGTCTTTTTAACACAAAACACTCACCATTGCAGAATCTCTAGAGGGCTTCTGAATTTGTGTCCTTTTTACACAAACACACGCACACACACCCACACACACAGACACCCATGAAGAATCTCTGGAGGCCTTCTGACTTCATAACTTTTTACACACACATACACTCACAAACGCACTTTGCAGAATCTCTGGAGTACTTCTGACTTCTTTTCCTTTTTACAAACACACACACACACACACACAAAGACACACCCTTGCAGAATCTCTAGAGTGCTTCTGACTTGGTGTCCTTTATACACACTCACACACATACACCCTTCAAGAATCTCTAAAAGGATTCTGAATTCATGTCCTTTTTAAACACACACACACACACACTCACATAGAGGCATCCTTGCAGAATTTCTGGATGGCTTCTGACTATTTTCTTTTTAAACACACACACACACCTTTGCAAAAACTCTAGAGGGCTTCGGACTTCGTGTTCTTTTTACATACGCACACACACACACATACACACATGCAAGCACACTTGCAGAGTCTCTGGAGTGCTTCTGACTTCGTGTCCTTTTTACACAAACACACGCACACACACATACACACACACACACACACACCCTTGAAGAATCTCTGGAGGCCTTTTGACTTCATAACTTTTTACACACACATACTCTCACACAAGCGCCTTTGCAGAATCTCTGAAGGACTTCTGACTTCGTGACCTTTTTACACACACACATACGAACACCCATTCAGAATCTATGCAGTGTTTCTGACTTCATGTGTCCTTTTTGCACACAGCACATAAACACACACACCCTTGCAGAATCTCTTGAGGGTTTCTGACGTCATGTCCTTGTTACACACACACATTTTCAGAATCTCTGGAGGGCTTCTTACTCCGTGTCCTTTTTAAACTCACACACATTCACACACACACACACTCACACACACGCTCACACAGATACTCATACTTTGCAGAATTCCTAGAGGGCTTCTGACTTCCTGTCCTTTTTACACACACACACACACATAGATGCATCCTTGCAGAATTTCTGGATGGCTTCTGACTTTTTTCCTTTTTAAACACACACACACACACACACACACACATTTGCCGAATCTCTGGATGATTTCTGACTTCATGTCTTTTTAATACAACACACTCACCATTGCAGAATCTCTAGAGGGCTTCTGACTTTGTGTCCTTTTTACACAAACACACGCACACACTCACACACACATACACACACCCTTGAAGAATCTCTGGAGGCCTTCTGACTTCTTAACTTTTTACACAAACATACACTCACACAAGCACCTTTGCAGAATCTCTGGAGTACTTCTGACTTCGTTTCCTTTTTACACACACACACACACACACACACACACACTGATACGCATACCGTTGCAAAATTCGTAGAGGGCTTCTTACCTTGTGTCCTTTTTACACACACACACTCACACATCCTTGCAGAATTCCTGGATGGCTTCATACTTTGTGTCCTTTTTAAATACACACACACACACATTTTTGAAAAACTCTAAAGGGCTTCACACTTCGTGTTTTTTTACACATGCACACACACACACATACACGCACCCTTGCAGAGTCTCTCGAGTGCTTCTGATTTTGTGTCGTTTTTACACACAAACACACGCACACACACACACACACACACACACCCTCGAAGAATCTCTGGAGGCCTTCTGACTTCATAATTTTTACACACACATACACTCACACAAGCACCTTTGCAGAATCTCTGGAGTACTTCTGACTTCGTTTCCTTTTTACACACACACACACACACTCACACACTCCCTCACTCTCACACTCATACCTTTGCAGCAACCAAGAAGGCTTTTAACTTCATGTCTTTTTACACACACACACACACACACAAACACAGAGACAAAACCTTGTAGAATCTCTTGAGGGTTTCTGACGTCATGTCCTTATTACACACACATACCCTTGAAGAATCTCTGGAGGGCTTCTGACATCGTGTCCTTTTTACGGACACACACACGCACACACACACACACACACACTCCCTCACACTGATACCCATGCCTTTGCAGAATTCCTAGAGTGCTTCTGACTTCCTCTCCTTTTTACACACACACACACACATAGAGGCATACTTGCAGAATTTCTGGATGGCTTCTGACATTTTTCCTTTTTAAACACACACACACACACACACGCACACACACTTGCCGAATCTCTGGATGACTTATAACTTCATGTCCTTTTAACAAAACACTCTCACCGTTGCAGAATCTCTAGAGGGCTTCTGACTTTGTGTCCTTTTTACACAAACACACACACACACACACACACACACCCATGAAGAATCTCTGGAGGCCTTCTGACTTAATAACTTTTTACACACACATACCCACACAGACACGCTTGTAGAATCTCTGGAGGGCTTCTGATTTCGTGTCCTTTTTACACACACACACACTCACACACGTTCACAAACACACATAGACACACCCTAGCAAAATTTCTAGAAGGCTTCTTAATTCTTGTCCTTTTTACGCATACACACACACACACGCTTGTAGAATCTCTGGAGGGCTTCTGACTTCGTGTCCTTTTTACACACACACACACACACACACTCCCTCACACAGATACTGATACTTTTGCAGAATTCCTAGAGGGCTTCTGACTTCCTGTCCTTTTTGCACACACACACACACACATTCATAGATGCATCCTTGCAGAATTTTTGGATGGCTTCTGACTTTTTTCCTTTAAGCACACACACAAACACACACACCCTTGCCGAATCTCTGGATGACTTCTGACTTCATGTCTTTTTAACACAACGCACTCACCGTTGCAGAATCTCTAGAGGGCTTCTGACTTTGTGTCCTTTTTACACAAACACACACACACACCCTTGAAGAATCTCTGGAGGCCTTCTGACTTCATAACTTTTTACACACACATTCACTCACACAAGCACCTTTGCAGAATCTCTGAAGGACTTCTGACTTTGTGACCTTTTTACACACACACACACACACAAATACACACACACTTTCAGAATCTATGGAGTGTTTCTGATTTCATGTGTCCTTTTTACACACAAACAGACACACACACACCGTTGCAGAATCTCTTGAGGGTTTCTGACGTCATGTCCTTGTTACACAAACACATTTTCAGAATCTCTGGAGGGCTTCTGATTCCGTGTCCTTTTTAAACACACACACATTCACACACACACACACACACCCTTGAAGAATCTCTGGAGGCCTCTGACTTCATAACTTTTTACACACACATACACTCACACAAGCACCTTTGCAGAATCTCTGGAGTACTTCTGACTTCGTTTCCTTTTTACACACACACACACACACACTGATACGCATACCGTTGCAAAATTCATAGAGGCCTTCTTACTTTGTGTCCTTTTTACACACACACACTCACACATCCTTGCAGAATTCCTGGATGGCTTCATACTTTGTGTCCTTTTTACACACACACACACACTCACACACGTTCAAACACACACATAGACACACCATAGCCGAATTTCTAGAAGGCTTCTGAATTCTTGTCCTTTTTACGCATTCACACACAGACACGTTTGTAGAATCTCTGGAGGGCTTCTGACTCCGTGTCCTTTTTACACACACACACACACACACACACACACAAACTCCCTCAAACAGTTACTCAGACATTTGCAGAATTCCTAGAGGGCTTCTGACTTCCTGTTCTTTTTAAACACACACACACACACACACACACACACACACTTGCCGAATCTCTGGATCACTTCTGACTTCATGTCTTTTCAACACAAAACCCTCACCATTGCAGAATCTCTAGAGGGCTTCAGATTTTGTGTCCTTTTTACACAAACACACACACACACACACATCCTTGAAGAATCTCTGGAGGCCTTTTGACTTCATAACTTTTTACACACACATACACTCACGCAAGCACCTTTGCAGAATCTCTGAAGGATTTCTGACTTCGTGACCTTTTTACACACACACATACGAACACCCATTCAGAATCTATGCAGTGTTTCTGACTTCATGTGTCCTTTTTGCACACAGCACATAAACACACACACCCTTGCAGAATCTCTTGAGGGTTTCTGACGTCATGTCCTTTTACACACACATTTTCAGAATCTCTGGAGGCCTCTGACTTCATAACTTTTTACACACACATACACTCACACAAGCACCTTTGCAGAATCTCTGGAGTACTTCTGACTTCGTTTCCTTTTTACACACACACACACACACACACTGATACGCATACCGTTGAAAATTCGTAGAGGGCTTCTTACTTTGTGTCCTTTTTACACACACACACTCACACATCCTTGCAGAATTCCTGGATGGCTTCATACTTTGTGTCCTTTTTACACACACACACACTCACACACGATCAAACACACACATAGACACACCCTGGCCGAATTTCTAGAAGGCTTCTGAATTCTTGTCCTTTTTACGCATTCACACACAGACACGCTTGTAGAATCTCTGGAGGGCTTCTGACTCCCTGTCCTTTTTACACACACACACACACACACACACACAAACTCCCTCAAACAGATACGCATACCTTTGCAGAATTCCTAGAGGGCTTCTGACTTCCTGTTCTTTTTAAACACACACACACACACACACACACACACACACACACACACACACAATTGCCGAATCTCTGGATGACTTCTGACTTCATGTCTTTTCAACAGAAAACACTCACCATTGCAGAATCTCTAGAGGGCTTCAGATTTTGTGTCCTTTTTACACAAACACACACACACACACACACACACACACCCTTGAAGAATCTCTGGAGGCCTTTTGACTTCATAACTTTTTACACACACATACACTCACACAAGCACCTTTGCAGAATCTCTGAAGGACTTCTGACTTCGTGACCTTTTTACACACACACATACGAACACCCATTCAGAATCTATGCAGTGTTTCTGACTTCATGTGTCCTTTTTGCACACAGCACATAAACACACACACCCTTGCAGAATCTCTTGAGGGTTTCTGACGTCATGTCCTTTTACACACACATTTTCAGAATCTCTGGAGGGCTTCTGACTCATGTCCTTTTTAAACTCACACACATTCACACACACACACACACACACACACACACACACCCTCACACAGATACACATACCTTTGCAGAATTCCTAGAGGGCTTCTGACTTCCTGTACTTTTTACACACACACACACACATAGAAGCATCCTTGCAGAATTTCTGGATGGCTTCTGACTTTTTCCTTTTTAAACACACACACACACACACACACACACACATTTGCCGAATCTCTGGATGATTTCTGATTTCATGTCTTTTTATTACAATACACTCTCCATTGCAGAATCTCTAGAGGGCTTCTGACTTTGTGTCTTTTTACACACACACACACACACACACACACACACACACACACACACACACCCTTGAAGAATCTCTGGAGGCATTCTGACTTCCTAACTTTTTACACACACATACACTCACACAAGCACCTTTGCAGAATCTCTGGAGTACTTCTACTTCGTTTCCTTTTTACACACACACACACACACACACACACACCCTGATACGCATACCGTTGCAAAATTAGTAGGGGGCTTCTTACCTAGTGTCCTTTTTACACACACACACTCACACATCCTTGCAGAATTCCTGGATGGCTTCATACTTTGTGTCCTTTTTAAATACACACACACACACATCTTTGAAAAACTCTAAAGGGCTTCGCACTTCGTGTTTTTTTACACATGCACACACACACACACATGCACGCACCCTTGCAGAGTCTCTGGAGTGCTTCTGATTTCGTGTCGTTTTTACACACAAACACACGCACACACACACACACACACACACCCTCGAAGAATCTCTGGAGGCCTTCTGAATTCATAACTTTTTACACACACATACACTCACACAAGCACCTTTGCAGAATCTCTGGAGTACTTCTGACTTCGTTTCCTTTTTACACACACACACACTCACACACTCCCTCACTGTCACACTCCTACCTTTGCAACAACCAGAAGGCTTTTAACTTCATGTCCTTTTTACACACACACACACACACACACACACACAAACACAGAGACAAAACCTTGTAGAATCTCTTGAGGGTTTCTGACGTCATGTCCTTATTACACACACATACTCTTGAAGAATCTCTGGAGGGCTTCTGACTTCGTGTCCTTTTGACACACACACTCACACACACACTCCCTCACACAGATACTCATACCTTTGCAGAATTCCTAGAGGGCTTCTGACTTCCTGAACTTTTTACACACACACACACACACACCCACACACAAACAGACACTGATGCATCCTTGCAGAATTTCTGGATGGCTTCTGACTTTTTTCCTTTTTACAAACACACACACACACACACTTGCCGAATCTCTGGACGATTTCTGACTTCATGTCTTTTTAACACAACACACTCACCGTTGCAGAATCTCTAGAGGGCTTCTGAATTTGTGTCCTTTTTACACAAACACTCGCACACACACCCACACACACACACACCCTTGAAGAATCTCTGGAGGCCTTCTGACTTCATAACTTTTTACACACACATACACTCACAAATGCACCTTTGCAGAATCTCTGGAGTACTTCTGACTTCTTTTCCTTTTTACACACACACACACACACATAAAGACACACCCTTGCAGAATCTCTAGATTGCTTCTGACTTGGTGTCCTTTATACACACTCACACACATACACCCTTCCAGAATCTCTACAAGGATTCTGAATTCGTGTCCTTTTTAAACACACACACACACACACACACACACACACACACAGAGGCATCCTTGCAGAATTTCTGGATGGCTTCTGACTATTTTCTTTTTAAACACACACACACACACAGACCTTTGCAGAAACCCTAGAGGGCTTCGGACTTCGTGTTCTTTTTACATACGCACACACACACACACACATACACACATGCAAGCACAATTGCAGAGTCTCTGGAGTGCTTCTGACTTCGTGTCCTTTTTACACACACACACACTCACACACGTTCACACACACTCATAGACACACCCTAGCAGAATTTCTAGAAGGCTTCTTAATTCTTGTCCTTTTTACGCATACACACACACACACGCTTGTAGAATCTCTGGAGGGCTTCTGACTTCGTGTCCTTTTTATACACACACACACACACACTCCCTCACACAGATACTGATACTTTTGCAGAATTCCTAGAGGGCTTCTGACTTCCTGTCCTTTTTACACACACACACACACACACATTCATAGATGCATCCTTGCAGAATTTTTGGATGGCTTCTGACTTTTTTCCTTTTTAAGCACACACACAAACACACACACCCTTGCCGAATCTCTGGATGACTTCTGACTTCATGTCTTTTTAACACAACACACTCACCGTTGCAGAATCTCTAGAGGGCTTCTGACTTTGGGTCCTTTTTACACAAAAACACACACACAACCTTGAAGAATCTCTGGAGGCCTTCGGACTTCATAACTTTTTACACACACATTCACTCACACAAGCACCTTTGCAGAATCTCTGAAGGACTTCTGACTTTGTGACCTTTTTACACACACACACACACACACACACAAATACACACACCCTTTCAGAATCTATGGAGTGTTTCTGACTTCATGTGTCCTTTTTACACACACACAAACAGACACACACACACACCGTTGCAGAATCTCTTGAGGGTTTCTGACGTCATGTCCTTGTTACACAAACACATTTTCAGAATCTCTGGAGGGCTTCTGATTCCGTGTCCTTTTTAAACACACACACATTCACACACACACACACACACCCTTGAAGAATCTCTGGAGGCCTCTGACTTAATAGCTTTTTACACACACATACACTCACACAAGCACCTTTGCAGAATCTCTGGAGTACTTCTGACTTCGTTTCCTTTTAACACGCACACACACACACACACACTGATATGCATACCTTTGCAAAATTCGTAGAGGGCTTCTTACTTTGCGTCCTTTTTACACACACACACTCACACATCTTTGCAGAATTCCTGGATGGCTTCATACTTTGTGTCCTTTTTACACACACACACACTCACACACGTTCAAACACACACATAGACACACCCTAGCCGAATTTCTAGAAGGCTTCTGAATTCTTGTCATTTTTACACATTCACACACAGACACGCTTGTAGAATCTCTGGAGGGCTTCTGACTCCGTGTCCTTTTTACACACACACACACACACACACACACTCCCTCAAACAGATACTCATACCTTTGCAGAATTCCTAGAGGGCTTCTGACTTCCTGTTCTTTTTAAACACACACACACACACACACACACACACACACTTGCCGAATCTCTGGATGACTTCCGACTTCATGTCTTTTTAACACAAAACACTCAACATTGCAGAATCTCTAGAGGGCTTCAGATTTTGTGTCCTTTTTACACAAACACACGCACACACACATACACACACACACACACACCCTTGAAGAATCTCTGGAGGCCTTTTGACTTCATAACTTTTTACACACACATACTCTCACACAAGCGCCTTTGCAGAATCTCTGAAGGACTTCTGACTTCGTGACCTTTTTACACACACACATACGAACACCCATTCAGAATCTATGCAGTGTTTCTGACTTCATGTGTCCTTTTTGCACACAGCACATAAACACACACACCCTTGCAGAATCTCTTGAGGGTTTCTGACGTCATGTCCTTGTTACACACACACATTTTCAGAATCTCTGGAGGGCTTCTTACTCCGTGTCCTTTTTAAACTCACACACATTCACACACACACACACTCACACACACGCTCACACAGATACTCATACTTTGCAGAATTCCTAGAGGGCTTCTGACTTCCTGTCCTTTTTACACACACACACACACATAGATGCATCCTTGCAGAATTTCTGGATGGCTTCTGACTTTTTTCCTTTTTAAACACACACACACACACACACACACACACACATTTGCCGAATCTCTGGATGATTTCTGACTTCATGTCTTTTTAATACAACACACTCACCATTGCAGAATCTGTAGAGGGCTTCTGACTTTGTGTCCTTTTTACACAAACACACGCACACACTCACACACACATACACACACCCTTGAAGAATCTCTGGAGGCCTTCTGACTTCCTAACTTTTTACACAAACATACACTCACACAAGCACCTTTGCAGAATCTCTGGAGTACTTCTGACTTCGTTTCCTTTTTACACACACACACACACACACACACACACACACACACTGATACGCATACCGTTGCAAAATTCGTAGAGGGCTTCTTACCTTGTGTCCTTTTTACACACACACACTCACACATCCTTGCAGAATTCCTGGATGGCTTCATACTTTGTGTCCTTTTTAAATACACACACACACACACATCTTTGAAAAACTCTAAAGGGCTTCACACTTCGTGTTTTTTTACACATGCACACACACACACATACACGCACCCTTGCAGAGTCTCTCGAGTGCTTCTGATTTTGTGTCGTTTTTACACACAAACACACGCACACACACACACACACACACACCCTCGAAGAATCTCTGGAGGCCTTCTGACTTCATAATTTTTACACACACATAGACTCACACAAGCACCTTTGCAGAATCTCTGGAGTACTTCTGACTTCGTTTCCTTTTTACACACACACACACACACTCACACACTCCCTCACTCTCACACTCATACCTTTGCAGCAACCAAGAAGGCTTTTAACTTCATGTCTTTTTACACACACACACACACACACACACAAACACAGAGACAAAACCTTGTAGAATCTCTTGAGGGTTTCTGACGTCATGTCCTTATTACACACACATACCCTTGAAGAATCTCTGGAGGGCTTCTGACATCGTGTCCTTTTTACGGACACACACACGCACACACACACACTCCCTCACACTGATACCCATGCCTTTGCAGAATTCCTAGAGTGCTTCTGACTTCCTCTCCTTTTTACACACACACACACACATAGAGGCATACTTGCAGAATTTCTGGATGGCTTCTGACATTTTTCCTTTTTAAACACACACACACACACACACACACACACTTGCCGAATCTCTGGATGACTTATAACTTCATGTCCTTTTAACAAAACACTCTCACCGTTGCAGAATCTCTAGAGGGCTTCTGACTTTGTGTCCTTTTTACACAAACACACACACACACACACCCATGAAGAATCTCTGGAGGCCTTCTGACTTAATAACTTTTTACACACACATACCCACACAGACACGCTTGTAGAATCTCTGGAGGGCTTCTGATTTCGTGTCCTTTTTACACACACACACACTCACACACGTTCACAAACACACATAGACACACCCTAGCAAAATTTCTAGAAGGCTTCTTAATTCTTGTCCTTTTTACGCATACACACAAACACACGCTTGTAGAATCTCTGGAGGGCTTCTGACTTCGTGTCCTTTTTACACACACACACACACACACACACTCCCTCACACAGATACTGATACTTTTGCAGAATTCCTAGAGGGCTTCTGACTTCCTGTCCTTTTTACACACACACACACACACATTCATAGATGCATCCTTGCAGAATTTTTGGATGGCTTCTGACTTTTTTCCTTTAAGCACACACACAAACACACACACCCTTGCCGAATCTCTGGATGACTTCTGACTTCATGTCTTTTTAACACAACGCACTCACCGTTGCAGAATCTCTAGAGGGCTTCTGACTTTGTGTCCTTTTTACACAAACACACACACACACCCTTGAAGAATCTCTGGAGGCCTTCTGACTTCATAACTTTTTACACACACATTCACTCACACAAGCACCTTTGCAGAATCTCTGAAGGACTTCTGACTTTGTGACCTTTTTACACACACACACACACACACACACACACAAACACACACTTTCAGAATCTATGGAGTGTTTCTGATTTCATGTGTCCTTTTTACACACAAACAGACACACACACACCGTTGCAGAATCTCTTGAGGGTTTCTGATGTCATGTCCTTGTTACACAAACACATTTTCAGAATCTCTGGAGGGCTTCTGATTCCGTGTCCTTTTTAAACACACACACATTCACACACACACACACACCCTTGAAGAATCTCTGGAGGCCTCTGACTTCATAACTTTTTACACACACATACACTCACACAAGCACCTTTGCAGAATCTCTGGAGTACTTCTGACTTCGTTTCCTTTTTACACACACACACACACACACTGATACGCATACCGTTGCAAAATTCATAGAGGCCTTCTTACCTTGTGTCCTTTTTACACACACACACTCACACATCCTTTCAGAATTCCTGGATGGCTTCATACTTTGTGTCCTTTTTAAATACACACACACACACACATCTTTGAAAAACTCTAAAGGGCTTCCCACTTCGTGTTTTTTTACACATGCACACACACACACACGCATGCACGCACCCTTGCAGAGTCTCTGGAGTGCTTCTGATTTCGTGTCATTTTTACACACAAACACGCGCGCGCACACACACACACACACACACACACCCTCGAAGAATCTCTGGAGGCCTTCAGACTTCCTAACTTTTTACACACACATACACTCACACAAGCACCTTTGCAGAATCTCTGGAGTACTTCTGACTTCGTTTCCTTTTTACACACACACACACACACACACACACACTCACACACTCCCTCACTCTCACACTCATACCTTTGCAACAACCAAGAAGGCTTTTAACTTCATGTCCTTTTTACACACACACACTCACACACACACACACACAAACACAGAGACAAAACCTTGTAGAATCTCTTGAGGGTTTCTGACGTCATGTTCTTATTACACACACATACTCTTGAAGAATCTCTGGAGGGCTTCTGACTTCGTGTCCTTTTGACATACACACACACACACACACACTCCCTCACACAGATACTCATACCTTTGCAGAATTCCTAGAGGGCTTCTGACTTCCTGAACTTTTTACACACACACACACACACACACACACACACATTGATGCATCCTTGCAGAATTTCTGGATGGCTTCTGACTTTTTTCCTTTTTACAAACACACACACTCACACACACACACACACTTGTCGAATCTCTGGATGACTTCTGACTTCATGTCTTTTTAACACAACACACTCACCGTTGCAGAATCTCTAGAGGGCTTCTGACTTTGTGTCCTTTTTACACAAACACACGCACACAAACCCACACACACACACCCATGAAGAATCTCTGGAGGCCTTCTGACTTCATAACTTTTTACACACACATACACTCACAAACGCACTTTGCAGAATCTCTGGAGTACTTCTGACTTCTTTTCCTTTTTACACACACACACACACACACACAAAGACACACCCTTGCAGAATCTCTAGAGTGTTTCTGACTTGGTGTGCTTTATACACACTCACACACATACACCCTTCCAGAATCTCTACAAGGATTCTGAATTCGTGTCCTTTTTAAACACACACACACACACACTCACATAGAGGCATCCTTGCAGAATTTCTGGATGGCTTCTGACTATTTTCTTTTTAAACACACACACACACACACACCTTTGCAAAAACTCTAGAGGGCTTCGGACTTCGTGTTCTTTTTACATACGCACACACACACACATACACACATGCAAGCACACTTGCAGAGTCTCTGGAGTGCTTCTGACTTCGTGTCTTTTTTACACACACACACACTCACACGCGTTCACACACACACATAGACACACCCTAGCAGAATTTCTAGAAGGCTTCTGAATTCTTGTCCTTTTTACACATACACACACAGACACGCTTGTAGAATCTCTGGAGGGCTTCTGACTTTGTGTCCTTTTGACACACACACACACACACACACTCCCTCACACAGATACTCATACCTTTGCAGAATTCCTAGATGGCTTCTGACTTCCTGTCCTTTTTACACACACACACACATACACACAGACAGACACACACACACACACATAGATGCATCCTTGCAGAATTTCTGGATGGCTTCTGACGTTTTTCTTTTTTAAAAACACACACACACACACGTGCCGAATCTCTGGATGATTTCTGACTTCATGTCTTTTTAACACAACACACTCACCGTTGCAGAATCTCTAGAGGGCTTCTGAATTTGTGTCCTTTTTACACAAACACACACACACACCTTTGAAGAATCTCTGGAGGCCTTCTGACTTCATAACTTTTTACACACACATACACTCACAAACGCACCTTTGCAGAATCTCTGGAGTACTTCTGACTTCTTTTCCTTTTTACACACACACACACACACAAATACACACACCCTTTCAGAATCTATGGAGTGTTTCTGATTTCATGTGTCCTTTTTACACACACACAAACAGACACACACACACACACCGTTGCAGAATCTCTTGAGGGTTTCCGACGTCATGTCCTTGTTACACAAACACATTTTCAGAATCTCTGGAGGGCTTCTGATTCCGTGTCCTTTTTAAACACACACACATTCACACACACACAGACACCCTTGAAGAATCTCTGGAGGCCTCTGTGTTCATAACTTTTTACACACACATACACTCACACAAGCACCTTTGCAGAATCTCTGGAGTACTTCTGACTTCGTTTCCTTTTTGCACACACACACACACTGATACGCATACCGTTGCAAAATTCGTAGAGGGCTTCTTACTTTGTGTCCTTTTTACACACACACCCTCACACATCCTTGCAGAATTCCTGGATGGCTTCATACATTGTGTCCTTTTTACACACACACACACTCACACACGTTCACACACACACATAGACACACCCTAGCAGAATTTCTAGAAGGCTTCTGAATTCTTGTCCTTTTTACGCATTCACACACAGACACGCTAGTAGAATCTCTGGAGGGCTTCTGACTTCGTGTCCTTTTTACACACACACACACACACACACACACTCCCTCAAACAGATACTCATACCTTTGCAGAATTCCTAGAGGGCTTCTGACTTCCTGTTCTTTTTAAACACACACACACATTTGCCGAATCTCTGGATGACTTCTGACTTCATGTCTTTTTAACACAAAACACTCACCATTGCAGAATCTCTAGAGGGCTTCTGAATTTGTGTCCTTTTTACACAAACACACGCACACACACCCACACACACAGACACCCATGAAGAATCTCTGGAGGCCTTCTGACTTCATAACTTTTTACACACACATACACTCACAAACGCACTTTGCAGAATCTCTGGAGTACTTCTGACTTCTTTTCCTTTTTACAAACACACACACACACACACACACACAAAGACACACCCTTGCAGAATCTCTAGAGTGCTTCTGACTTGGTGTCCTTTATACACACTCACACACATACACCCTTCAAGAATCTCTAAAAGGATTCTGAATTCATGTCCTTTTTAAACACACACACACACACACTCACATAGAGGCATCCTTGCAGAATTTCTGGATGGCTTCTGACTATTTTCTTTTTAAACACACACACACACCTTTGCAAAAACTCTAGAGGGCTTCGGACTTCGTGTTCTTTTTACATACGCACACACACACACATACACACATGCAAGCACACTTGCAGAGTCTCTGGAGTGCTTCTGACTTCGTGTCTTTTTTACACACACACACACTCACACACGTTCACACACACACATAGACACACCCTAGCAGAATTTCTAGAAGGCTTCTGAATTCTTGTCCTTTTTACACATACACACACAGACACGCTTGTAGAATCTCTGGAGGGCTT
This sequence comes from Tenrec ecaudatus, assembly GCF_050624435.1. Lineage (NCBI taxonomy): Eukaryota > Metazoa > Chordata > Mammalia > Afrosoricida > Tenrecidae > Tenrec > Tenrec ecaudatus. The sequence continues at coordinate 128,744,799 of NC_134540.1, forward strand.
CTGACTTTGTGTCCTTTTGACACACACACACACACACACACTCCCTCACACAGATACTCATACCTTTGCAGAATTCCTAGATGGCTTCTGACTTCCTGTCCTTTTTACACACACACACACACACACACACACACACACACACATAGATGCATCCTTGCAGAATTTCTGGATGGCTTCTGACGTTTTTCTTTTTTAAAAACACACACACACACACGTGCCGAATCTCTGGATGATTTCTGACTTCATGTCTTTTTAACACAACACACTCACCGTTGCAGAATCTCTAGAGGGCTTCTGAATTTGTGTCCTTTTTACACAAACACACACACACACCTTTGAAGAATCTCTGCAGGCCTTCTGACTTCATAACTTTTTACACACACATACACTCACAAACGCACCTTTGCAGAATCTCTGGAGTACTTCTGACTTCTTTTCCTTTTTACACACACACACACACAAATACACACACCCTTTCAGAATCTATGGAGTGTTTCTGATTTCATGTGTCCTTTTTACACACACACAAACAGACACACACACACACACCGTTGCAGAATCTCTTGAGGGTTTCCGACGTCATGTCCTTGTTACACAAACACATTTTCAGAATCTCTGGAGGGCTTCTGATTCCGTGTCCTTTTTAAACACACACACATTCACACACACACAGACACCCTTGAAGAATCTCTGGAGGCCTCTGTGTTCATAACTTTTTACACACACATACACTCACACAAGCACCTTTGCAGAATCTCTGGAGTACTTCTGACTTCGTTTCCTTTTTGCACACACACACACACTGATACGCATACCGTTGCAAAATTCGTAGAGGGCTTCTTACTTTGTGTCCTTTTTACACACACACCCTCACACATCCTTGCAGAATTCCTGGATGGCTTCATACATTGTGTCCTTTTTACACACACACACACTCACACACGTTCACACACACACATAGACACACCCTAGCAGAATTTCTAGAAGGCTTCTGAATTCTTGTCCTTTTTACGCATTCACACACAGACACGCTAGTAGAATCTCTGGAGGGCTTCTGACTTCGTGTCCTTTTTACACACACACACACACACACACACTCCCTCAAACAGATACTCATACCTTTGCAGAATTCCTAGAGGGCTTCTGACTTCCTGTTCTTTTTAAACACACACACACATTTGCCGAATCTCTGGATGACTTCTGACTTCATGTCTTTTTAACACAAAACACTCACCATTGCAGAATCTCTAGAGGGCTTCTGAATTTGTGTCCTTTTTACACAAACACACGCACACACACCCACACACACAGACACCCATGAAGAATCTCTGGAGGCCTTCTGACTTCATAACTTTTTACACACACATACACTCACAAACGCACTTTGCAGAATCTCTGGAGTACTTCTGACTTCTTTTCCTTTTTACAAACACACACACACACACACACACAAAGACACACCCTTGCAGAATCTCTAGAGTGCTTCTGACTTGGTGTCCTTTATACACACTCACACACATACACCCTTCAAGAATCTCTAAAAGGATTCTGAATTCATGTCCTTTTTAAACACACACACACACACACTCACATAGAGGCATCCTTGCAGAATTTCTGGATGGCTTCTGACTATTTTCTTTTTAAACACACACACACACCTTTGCAAAAACTCTAGAGGGCTTCGGACTTCGTGTTCTTTTTACATACGCACACACACACACATACACACATGCAAGCACACTTGCAGAGTCTCTGGAGTGCTTCTGACTTCGTGTCTTTTTTACACACACACACACTCACACACGTTCACACACACACATAGACACACCCTAGCAGAATTTCTAGAAGGCTTCTGAATTCTTGTCCTTTTTACACATACACACACAGACACGCTTGTAGAATCTCTGGAGGGCTTCTGACTTTGTGTCCTTTTGACACACACACACACACACACACTCCCTCACACAGATACTCATACCTTTGCAGAATTCCTAGATGGCTTCTGACTTCCTGTCCTTTTTACACACACACACACACACACACACACACACACACACACACACAGACACACACACACACACATAGATGCATCCTTGCAGAATTTCTGGATGGCTTCTGACGTTTTTCTTTTTTAAAAACACACACACACACACGTGCCGAATCTCTGGATGATTTCTGACTTCATGTCTTTTTAACACAACACACTCACCGTTGCAGAATCTCTAGAGGGATTCTGAATTTGTGTCCTTTTTACAGAAACACATGCACACACACCCACACACACACACACACACCCTTGAAGAATCTCTGGAGGCCTTCTGACTTCATAACTTTTTACACACACATTCACTCACACAAGCACCTTTGCAGAATCTCTGAAGGACTTCTGACTTTGTGAACTTTTTACACACACACACACACAAATACACACACCCTTTCAGAACCTATGGAGTGTTTCTGATTTCATGTGTCCTTTTTACACACACACAAACAGACACACACACACACACCATTGCAGAATCTCTTGAGTGTTTCTGACGTCATGTCCTTGTTACACAAACACATTTTCAGAATCTCTGGAGGGCTTCTGATTCCGTGTCCTTTTTAAACACACACACACACACACCCTTGAAGAATCTCTGGAGGCCTCTGACTTCATAACTTTTTACACACACATACACTCACACAAGCACCTTTGCAGAATCTCTGGAGTACTTCTGACTTCGTTTCCTTTTTGCACACACACACACACTGATACGCATACCGTTGCAAAATTCGTAGAGGGCTTCTTACTTTGTGTCCTTTTTACACACACACCCTCACACATCCTTGCAGAATTCCTGGATGGCTTCATACTTTGTGCCCTTTTTACACACACACACACTCACACACGTTGACACACACACATAGACACACCCTAGCAGAATTTCTAGAAGGCTTCTGAATTCTTGTCCTTTTTACGCATTCACACACAGACACGCTTGTAGAATCTCTGGAGGGCTTCTGACTTCGTGTCCTTTTTACACACACACACACACACACACACACACACTCCCTCAAACAGATACTCATACCTTTGCAGAATTCCTAGAGGGCTTCTGACTTCCTGTTCTTTTTAAACACACACACACACACACACACACACACTTGCCGAATCTCTGGATGACTTCTGACTTCATGTCTTTTTAACACAAAACACTCACCATTGCAGAAACTCTAGAGGGCTTCAGATTTTGTGTCCTTTTTACACAAACACACGCACACACACACACACACACACACCCTTGAAGAATCTCTGGAGGCCTTTTGACTTCATAATTTTTGCACACACATACACTCACACAAGCACCTTTGCAGAATCTCTGAAGGACTTCTGACTTCGTGACCTTTTTACACACACACATACAAACACCCATTCAGAATCTATGCAGTGTTTCTGACATCATGTGTCCTTTTTGCACACAGCACATAAACACACACACTCTTGCAGAATCTCTTGAGGGTTTCTGACGTCATGTCCTTGTTACACACACACATTTTCAGAATCTCTGGAGGGCTTCTGACTCCGTGTCCTTTTTAAACTCACACACATTCACACACACACACACACACACACACACACACACACCCTCACACAGATACCCATACCTTTGCAGAATTCCTAGAGGGCTTCTGACTTCCTGTCCTTTTTACACACACACACACACACACATAGATGCATCCTTGCAGAATTTCTGGATGGCTTCTGACTTTTTTCCTTTTTAAACACTCACACACACACACACACATTTGCCGAATCTCTGGATGATTTCTGACTTCATGTCTTTTTATTACAACACACTCACTATTGCAGAATCTCTAGAGGGCTTCTGACTTTGTGTCCATTTTACACAAACACAGGCACACACACACACACACATCCTTGAAGAATCTCTGGAGGCCTTCTGACTTCATAACTTTTTACACACACATACACTCAAACAAGCACCTTTGCAGAATCTCTGGAGTACTTCTGACTTCGTTTCCTTTTTACACACACACACACACACACCCTGATACGCATACCGTTGCAAAATTCGTAGAGGGCTTATTAACTAGTGTCCTTTTTACACACACACACTCACACATCCTTGCAGAATTCCTGGATGGCTTCATACTTTGTGTCCTTTTTAAATACACACACACACACACACATATCTTTGAAAAACTCTTAAGTACTTCGCACTTCGTGTTTTTTTACACATGCACACAGACACACACATGCACGCACCCTTGCAGAGTCTCTGGAGTGCTTCTGATTTCGTGTCGTTTTTACACACAAACACACGCACACACACCCTCGAAGAATCTCTTGAGGCCTTCTGACATCATTACTTTTTACACACAGATACACTCACACAAGCACCTTTGCAAAATCTCTGGAGTACTTCTGACTTCGTTTCCTTTTTACACACACACACACACACACACTCACACAATCTCTCACTCTCACACTCATACCTTTGCAACAACCAAGAAGGCTTTTAACTTCATGTCCTTTTTACACACACACAAACACAGACAAAACCTTGTAGAATCTCTTGAGGGTTTCTGACGTCATGTTCTTATTACACACACATACTCTTGAAGAATCTCTGGGGGGCTTCTGACTTCGTGTCCTTTTGACACACACACACAAACACACACACACACACACACACATACACACATAGATGCATCCTTGCAGAATTTCTGGATGGCTTCTGACTTTTTTCCTTTTTAAAAACACACACACACACTTGCCGAATCTCTGGACGATTTCTGACTTCATGTCTTTTTAACACAACACACTCACCGTTGCAGAATCTCTAGAGGGCTTCTGAATTTGTGTCCTTTTTACACAAACACACGCACACACACCCACACACACACACACACCCTTGAAGAATCTCTGGAGGCCTTCTGACTTCATAACTTTTTACACACACATACACACACAAACGCACCTTTGCAGAATCTCTGGAGTACTTCTGACTTCTTTTCCTTTTTACGCACACACACACACATAAAGACA